>NC_142037.1:73764300-73915000 GCF_982192425.1 Myodes glareolus | reverse complement strand
TAGGGAAATTCCCAGCAATCCACAAAGATGAACCCAGCTTAGACCCTAAGCAATAGTATGAGGGTGCCTTAACTGCCCTTCCCCTATAATCACATTGATGACTATCTTAATTGTCATCACAGAACCTTCATCCAGCTGCTCATGGAAACATGTGGCGATCCACAGCTAAGCACTGGGCAAAGCACCCAGAGACCAGTTGAAGACAGGAGGAGAAATAATGTAAGTAAAGCGGTCAAGATAATGCTTTGATTGCCCACAGAAACATCTGACCTGCACCAGTGAGAGCTCACTGACTCTGGACTGACAGTGGGGGAATCTGCATAGAACCAAACTAGGCTCTGTGAATGTGAATGACTGTTGTCTGATTTGACAGTCTGTGAAGTCACTGGCAGTGGGACCAGGGTTTACTTCTAGTGCAGGAACTGGCTTTTTGGAATCAATTCTCTGTGGAGGTGTACTTGCTCAGCCTAAATATAGGAGGGAGAGCATTGGTTCTGCCTCAAAATGAGGTGCCAGACTTTGTTGATTCCCCATGGGAAGCCTTACCCTCTCTGAGGAGTGAATGGGAGGGTGGAGTGAGGGAGAGTGAGGGGAGCCGGAGAGGTGGTAATGAAAACTAGTACTGTTATATAAAATGAGAAAAGATTGTTGAGAGAGAAGGAGAGAGAGGGAGAGAGAGAGAGAGAGAGAGAGAGAGAGAGAGAGAGAGAAGCATGATCAAATGTGTTTGCCATAGCAAGTATTTGAAATCTCCACAATAGTTTTAAACAGTTATTTACCTTAAATTTTCACAATATTCAAGTCAAGTTGACCTTACACTCTAAAGTAGTAAGGAACTGAGATCGTTGTTTTTTCTTCACAAAAGTTCACATTTCAGAGGTTGCAATACACCAAATGTGCCTTGAATTCCTAGAATTTATAGATATTTCCAGCAATTTTATTTGTTTCTTCATTTGCCTTCCGCTCGAAGCCTTATGTCCTGATGCTCCCTAGAGAATAATTCCTCATGCATAAAATAGTTTCTGTTAATTATTGCTTTAACTATATTACAGAGAACTCAATGAGTGTTCTGTGAATCTATCACAGCTACATATTCTTATATAAAGTTATTGGAGGAGTGTGGGGAAATACCATCTCAGCAGCTACAAAGAAATGTACTAACATCTCCACTAAGCATAGGAATTTGAAAGATTCACAGTTATTTTATTGAAGCTTAACTGTACAGAGACAATTAAGGAAGAATTTGTCCAGATGGGCTGTTTCTTCAGATATTTTCTTTCTCATAGCTTTTCAAATCAGTCAGAAAATTGTCTCCATCTTTCTGGAAGTAAGGATGTTCTGCTTCCCAGTGAAGAATTTAGCTCTAGTTCTTTTTTTTTTCTTCAAAGCTGTGAATCAAAGTTCATTATAAGATATTGTCACTTCAGTCGAATGAAATCTTGAGCTCAAACAGAAAGGGCAATCTAGTAAGTAATAGGTTAGGGGGTCATGGAATGAAGTTTGATGGAGGCACTGGCTGTGGAGTAAAGGTGCAGAATATTTGTTACTGCTTTTTAATTCCTTTCCTTCTCTACTTTAATGCAATCATCAACGATAAGTGTTGCAGATATTCATTATTTTCCAAAGTTCAGTAAATATTTGAGGGCCCTTTTCAGGCAAAATAAGAATTCATAGAAAACCTACCAAGTTATTAATCTATTACTAATTATGAAAATATTAAAGATTAGGGCAACTTACCTTACTCTTCCTTTTAATTGGTTTATCCAGTGACATTTGAACATATAAATGTCAATATTCCTTGTGAAGAATACTATTACCAATGTATTTGGCATCTTATGTCAGGAAGGGGAAGACTTTCTCCTAGCACACATTTCTTGTATTTAGCTTTCTGTTGGAATACTTTTGTCCAAGATATTACAACAACGTGATCATAAACACGATATAATATGTTTTCAAGGTACATTTCAAAGCTTACTCTAGAGTCAGACTGTGGCATTTTCCTTCCCTTTGCGATTCAGGCAGTAAAATAGAGATGCTTTATTATGGAAAAACAGGGACAGCATCCTGAACACCCTAATTAAAGGTTGCTAAAATGAGAGAGCTGCATGAAAGCTACCAATGAACAACATTCTCTCTGATGGGTTTGTGACAAATCGTTGGGTTTCCTCACTTGGGCCCAAGCAGAAAGTAAAACCATATGCTATTTTTTTTTCTGAGATATGATCTGGTTTCAACTACTTCATTCTGAATGTTGCATGGATATATTTCATTTTTCATTAAGACTGCATGTCAGACCTGACAGAGAGACTCACTATATAGTTGCTGAAGATTAGCAGTTGAGTTTACTTTATCGGCAGTCTGATTATTGCTGCCTGTGCATTAGTTCCTCAGAAGAAGTAAAGTTTAGCAGTTTTTAGCCTAAGCATTAATAGCCTTGGATCACCTGTGTTCTCTTAAAATCTGCTAACACCAAAAAGCCAGTACATGCAGTAAAGAGAAATCCCAGTGCCACTGCCAGTGGCCCCTCAGTCTGCCCCAGCCATACAACTGTCAGCCACATTGAGAGGGACTAGCTTGGTTCTATGCTTATTCTTTCCCAGTACAGCTGGAGTTGGTGACCTCCCATTAGCTCAGGTAAACTGGTGATAATCTTAAATATCACTATAGAAACTCCATCCCACAATAGATCAAAACAGAGGCAGAGACCCACGTCAGAGTACTGAACTGAGCTCCCAAAGTCCAGCTGAAGAGTAGAAGAAATGAGAATATGAGTAAAGAGGTGAAGACCATGAAGGGTTCATCCATTGAATCAGTCTGACTACAGGGAAAGGCCAGTTCAGGCACTCTCTCCTCTATTGCTTAGGATTTATCTCTACTTCACGTACTGGCTTTTGGGATCTTATTCTTTTTGGATGTATACCTTGCTCAACCTAGTTGTAGTAGGGAGGGCCTTGGACTTTCCACAAAGCAAAGTACCTTACCTTTTCTTAGGATTTGAGGTCGTGGAGTGGGAGGATGTGTGGAGGGAATGGGAGGAGGGGAGGGAATTTGGTTTGGTATTTAAAAAAAATCTAAGAAAAAAAAAATCTGCTAACACCATCTGAAAACAAAACAAACAGACAAAAAATTAATAAAGAAAACAAAATACAATTTAACATTTTACCAGTACCTCAAAAACCTTATAGCAGGAATCCCCACCTCAGAGGCAAAGGGTTTTGTTGATTCACATGAAGATGTGGTAACCATCAGTTCAATATGAAGATCAATCAATACGTTCAACATACAGTGAATCAGAGATACAGAAGGAAACTTAGGTAATAAAAAAACTAAGCCATTAAGATATTTGAACATAAACATAAGTAACTGGTCACATTTTTTATGTCATTGAAATTTATGTGTATGTGTCAAGATTGCAAATAATAGGGATTTACAGAATTCTTCATTACTAAATAATTCACATAATGAAATACAAATTAAACCTGACATTTATTTTGTAGTTTGTTTATACTGCAAAAATAGATTTGTGGATTCATAGACGAAATTGGGATCAAGTATTAGATTTTGAATTTATTTTATTCATATTCTAATAACTGTTTTTCAAGTATGGAACATATTTCTTTTTATTTGTCTGTAAACGACATTCTCTGCTCATTTCACAATGAAAGTCTTAGGATGTTTTCTATATAAATCACATTCTTCTACACAAGAGAGGGTCAGTAATTCCACTGGCTATTTATCTACTTCAAAGAACAATGCTCCCAGAGTGAATTAAATGTGTTCTGTCCCTGTTCAGCATTAAAACATAAAAGTTATAGCTTTGAGCTCCTGCACTAAAACCTGCAAAGGTTGTTTCTATTACATTCCTCTAATAGTTCAATGACAGGTTTCATAGGGTTTGTTGTACTTATGTCTAAGTTATAAGGTCCTGTATCAATAAGCTGAGTCAGAATCCTTTGTAGACTCGATAAGAACAATCTAATGTTTATTCATTTGCCTTTATATTAGTTTAAGATGCACTCAGAAATATCTGTATCTATGGATGGATTTATTATGTTGACAAGAAGGAAAAAAATCCAAGACTTCAATCCCAAATGGCCTGCTATTCAGAGCAATCACATGTTTTTCCTGGTACCAGGAAAGTCAAGCAGGCAACCTCTTAAGGATTCAAAGTTATAACTCATTCTAAAAATACCTCAAAACATTAATAATACCTTTATTTAATTATTGTTAATTGTTGAACTGATTAATGTTTTTAAAATCTATTACAGGCTAAATAGTATTTACATAGATATCTATTAGCTAATTCCAGCAACATTTACCTTTTTGAGATCTTCTTAAAAGGATAAATTAAGAGAAAAGCATTTGATCATTTGATAGCTATTAGGATGAAGTTATTTTGCACCTCTTCTTGAACAATTAATAGGAGATAGGAGATAAAACACAAAAATCTAAGACAACATTGACTTCTTTGAAGTTGAAAAGATTTATTTTGTGCTATTTCCTACATTATATAAAACTCTTTAAGTATCTAGATTTAGAGATGACCTAGACACAAGACTTATTATGGCATTATATTGTAGCATGATTAATAAAAACCCAGAGACACATATTGGGGTTTAATCTGAAAGTCAGTAAAGCAAAACAGCCAGTCACTGGTTCTGACCTATACCTCAGTCTGAAATGATGATCCTGTCTCCAGGAATCTCAGAAGGAGACAGGCTGAGAGCTGTTTTTTCCCATCTTATATTCCTTTCTAGGATGGAAATAAAGGTGTGTACCTTTACTGCCTGGTTGCTATGGAAAACTAGTGTGGCTACTGGGATTAAAGATGTGTGTCACCACTGCCTACTCTATAAAACTGACCAGTGCAGCTGTTTTATTGTCTGATCTTCAGGCAAGCTTTATTAATTGAAATATAAAAGAAATATCATTACATTTTCCCTTTTTATCTAAGATAGAAAAGACTATAACTAATAGAAGAAAACTATATACAATATGCACAATAATTATATACAATATGTTTAGACAATAAATATATCAACAATGTCTAGTTGATTTGCATTTGGAATATTTAGAAAAAATACTACATATCTTTCCTATCTTTGTGAGGCCAATGTCCTTTACCTAATTTACTTTCTATCATAACTTGCTTGTTGTATCAGATAAACAAGGAAAACCATAACTATATAATATTCAACTCCCTCACTTAAGAAGGGAATAATATTAAATGAGTTAGCAGGAAGTGTGAGCAAGTGACTTCCAAAAAATAGTAGATATGAAAGAAATAGCTGGATGCCTGGACAATTACTTAAAGTTCCTCTACAACACTTAGGCATCGATCTTCAGCCTACAGGCCTAGCATATCTGATAGACATTGATGTGAAGCAGGTTATTCTTTTTTTTTCTTTTTTTTTTTGAAGCAGGTTATTCTGAAGGGCTGTTTCTCCTTGACTCAAAAATGTTTAGTGGTCACTTTCTTTTGTGTCCTGCTTGTCCAATTTTTACGGCATATTATCAGATGTAAAGATAAGAGCATTTTCTTGCCTAGTGGCTTCCTTTTATCACAAAGAAAGTAAACCCCATGTGAAGTTTCTTTGATCCCCATAATCTTCTCTGAGATAGATTGGTACTGCCTGGAGCAGACATGCCACATCATTCTGAAAAAGAGCATAAAATATCAATACACCTTAAAGGCCATATTTTATAGATCTCTGAAGTGTTTGAAGATGACCTGTCTATCTAATATATTTCTTTTTTGACCTTGAAAACATACCTAATGTGACTACAAGTTCAACTGTAATAAGCAATTGCTAACCTGCATTTTATTATTATTCTAAACAATAGGTGATAATAACTTTCAAAGACTAGAAATATGCACAACATTTTTAATTAACCATAAAAGTTTGATACATGAACAAGGTTAGAAACATAATTTCAATATGTTTAACCAAAAATTAATCTCAAATTTGTATCAATATACAAAATTTGAATAAAATATATAAAACTTGAATCCAAAGAAAAATATTTAAAACTAGAGGTTGCTTTCTAAAAGTAGAGTCAATAATCTACCTTTTATCTCATCTATATCCTCCCTTTTCTCTTTTCTTTTCAGTAGTCCACCCTTTTATCCTATCTATATTACCTCCTTTCCTTTTCATAACAAGAACCTTGAATCAAATTTCCATTTTTTAGCTTTTTTACTGACCATTAACAATAATAACTTATAACCAACCTCCTTAAACAATGACAAATATCAATATTCCATTGAATGACCAATAACCATCCCCACCCCTTGGGAATGTAGGCATCATGGTCTTAAATTTCCTTCCTGCTATCTGGAGGCAATGGCATCACTATGGGGAATACTGAAAAGACAAAAAAAAATGGTTAATTGTCAAGTCCTGAAAAAGGTAACTTTATTATTTGTTGTCCAGTTTCTGCAAAATGTGGAAATGCAGGGCTTGTATAATGTCCAGGCTAGAGTAGTCTTTTAGACTAGATCATGTCAGCTAGCCAACTCAGAATTGTCCTTAGCAGTTTGCACTCAAGCTAATCTTTAAAAGGTGCTGTCATCTGGAGGGCATCATAAGAATCAAGTGAAATCATTCTTGTGGGGCCCCATTTTCTTCCTGGAGACTCCAGGTTCTGTATGACAATTTATCGTTCACTGCGGAAAACTTAAACATTATTTATATCGAAGTGGAAAGTTTGAATTTCAATAGGTATACAGTCAAAGAAAGATACCGCAGAAGTAGATATGGGGAAGTAGAATTTTTGGAAGCAGAGTTTTGATAACCTTAGTTCCAAGATTTTTATTTTCTTTCTATTCCACAACAGGTGACTTTTCTGATATGAGAGAGAAACTCTGAATTTTTCTTTTAACAATATGCTTGGATTAGGGAAGGAGACCCACAGTTAAATTCCAAAGCCAGTTTGGATTATTAAGTGGATTGGAATTACCATTATATTGAGAAGTAAGGAGATATGAATGTTTAAGTAGTGAGATTTTTTTTTCCTACAGAGAATATTGCTATCATAAATCAGATTTTCCTGTGCTTGGTAACTCTTTTTGTATAGCTATTTTTTTTTAATTTTTGGGTTTTTTGTTTGTTTGTTTCTTTGTTTGTTTGTTTTGTTTTGTTTTGTTGTTTGAGACAGGCTTTCTTGGTTGCTTTGGAGCCTGTCCTGGAAACAACTATTGTAAGTCATGCTAGCTTCAAACTCACAGGATTCTGCCTGCTTCTGGCTGTCAAGTGCTGGGATTAAAGGTGTGTGCAGTCACCACCACCTGTCTCCTAACTTTTTTATTTACACACCTAGGTGTCCAAGATCTCTTGACTTTTTGATGATGGTTATGTTCTACTTTACTGCAAAAACAAGACTAGAATCCTTTCCAACCCTTGTGAGGATTTCATACAACTTGTAAGACTGTCACTTCTGTGAATGTTCATTACTTTTCTTTATCAAGAGGTTTCTCTTTTTCAAAATAAATCTTAATTAATTTTGATGATATCTATAGCTTCTCTTCTTCTCTGGAATCAAAAGCAAATTCTCTTACCCATGTAACATATCTCCTGGCTTCCTTTCTGAGCTCAACACATCCTTGATGTACACTGGCTGATTTAATTAGAAGGTTTCTCTATTGTCCAATGTCTCTCTGCAGCTGTTATTTGTTTCCCTTTAGCATTAAGAAAATTCAATGTTAATAAGGCATTATGTAATTTATTTCTATGATGTGGGATTCCCATCTGTATGCTGTAAATACCATTTGGTTTATAAAGAAATTGACTTGGACTGATAGGGCAGAATAGAGCTAAGTAGGAAAAACTAAACTGAATGCTGAGAGAAAGAAGGCGGAGTAAAGGAGAAGTCATGTGGCCCCACCAAATTCAGATGCCGAAACTTTACCACAAAAGCCACAGCCATGTGGCAATTCACAGATCAATGGAGATGAATTAATTTAAGATATGAGTTAGCCAGAAATAAGCTTAAGTTATTGGCCAAACAGAATTGCAAATAATATGGCTTCTGTGTGATTATTTAAGGAGTCTGGGAAGCTGGGAAACAAACAAGTGGCCTCCCTAAAACACTTCTTGGGGTACTTATCATTCCTTTATGTGTATTGGACATATCATTTATTGTTCAATTTGATCTTTCTATAACTTTCTGACATGTAGGATTGTTTTGTACCTTGTAATATGTTTTATATTATAATAAGCAAAAGACTGTTTCATTTCTTAGAGATGTATGCTGGAACATTGTCTATCTTTATTAGTGTAGGTATAACCATGATTACCACAAATTCCCATAAATGTGTGCTTACTGAATTAGCCTTTTTTGAACTCACAGCAGTTTCCCATTGAAAACCTGAATAGGTATCAATGGTGTGCTGTTCATATTTTAATTTTACAAATTCTACAAAATTGACATATCCATCGGCCAGATTTCATTCCTTTCAGCATCCTTTGGGTTACATCGTGGAGGTAGTAGTGTTTGGTTGTATGTAAAACAAGTAGGACATCTCCTTATAATTTCTTTAGTTTTTTGTCATGTGATGGAAAAGTCCCTTTTTAAAAACTTTTTTTGTGTCATCATGGTTGTTTAATGAAATTCTGAGGTCTTTATCATATTCTCAATCAATAATTGATCAATTTCTCCATTACCTTGTGCTAAAGGATCAGGCAGACACATGTAAGATCATATGTGCATTATGAAAATTGGATAATGCCTATTCCTGATTATATCTTGTAGCTGAATAAATAATAAAATCTATTCTGTACAACCTAGTGCATAATCAGTGGTTTCAATATGCAAAGCAACTCTTTCTGCATATTGAGAACTGATTTCTATGTTGAGAGTTTTTTTTAATTCCCTTACTACCATGAGAATAGCATATAATTCTGACTTTTTGACAGAATCATAAGGGTTTTGTTCTATTCTATTTAAATTTTCTGAATTATAATTTATCTTTCCTGATTTATTTACATCAGTATAGAATGTATGACCTCCAGTTATTGATGTCTACCATACAATGCGAGGAAGGATGCAATAAATTCTTTTTGTAAGTCAAAATCTCTTGCTTTTTGTACATTTGTTGTTAATCTCTGCCAAAAAAGAAAAGTTACTATAAACTCTTTACCACAGTTTACTTTCTGCACATGATTTGTTAATTTTATCACTACTGAGTAGTACTTCAATTTCTCTTGGACCTATTCCTGATAATTGATGAAGTCTCAATTTTCTTTTTTTAATTAACTCAGAAATATTTTTCACATACGTTTTTAAATTTTACTCAGTTTATGTGGTAACAACATCCATTCTAAGAAAACATGTTCACTCTGCATTAAAATACCTGCATGGTAAGTTTTATAGGGTAATATGACAAGAATGCATTTAAGATTTTGATCCACCTGTATCTTCTATAATTTCTCTTAAATCAAAGTCAATACACTCTCAATTTCAGCTGAAAATCCCTGGGACCATATAAATTCTTGTCATCTAAGGACTTAAATCATCTAAGATTTTGTTTAAATTAATTATGTCATCAGTTTCTATCCCAATAGTGGACTGTAGATGGAAAATATCACCTAGCAATTTTTGGATTTCATTAAGATTCTGCAATCAATATCTCCCAATTTGCACATTTTAAAGTATAACTTTTGTAAACATATTTTATAGCATAAATAATTAATAGAATCTCCTCTTTGTATTTCTCAGCAGCAATTTTTATCTATTCTCTAACAAGACAAAACTTTCTTTACTTTTTCAAAAATTCTTTCTAAAGTATCTACATTAGAATGAGATAGTAAAGAATCATTAATGTAATTATAATCTATAGATTCAGAATACTGTTTACATATCATTTCCAATGCCTGACTTACAAAGTATTGGCATCTGGTGGGACTATTTTACATTCCATGTGGGAGAATCTTCTTTTGATATCTTTCAGCAGGCTCAGAATTACCATAAATAGGCATGGCTAAGGTAAATATTTCTCTCTTTTTCTTGTATATTATAGTAAATAAATTTTTAAATCAATAATTATAAGAGGCCATCCTTTAGGCAGTAGGGAAGGCAAAGAAATTTCAGTTTGTAGAGGTCCCATTGACTGAATCACATTATTAACAACAATTAGATTTATTACCATTCTCCATTTTCCAGATTTCGTTTTAACAACAAATACAGTAGAATTCCAAGGGCTGGTTGATTCCTCAATATACTTAACAATTGGTTACTCCTGTACCAACTGTTCTGAAGCCTGAGTTTCTTTTTTCTTATAAGTCATCCCTTCACCCATATTCATTGCTTAGTTAACCATATTAAAGGTAGGGCTATTGGTACCTCTGAGAGTTTTCCAGTTGTTCTGTGTTTTTGTACAGATGACTGTACAAAATGGTCAGGGACTATTTTTTATATTACCTTAAAATATACTTCCCAGAATCAGATGATGATTTATGATGTTTCTATGACTGCAGGAATGTTTATCTGGGTATTCCATTATTGTAAAAAAATCACAACCCTATAGATTCATACTATATTAACGACATATGGCCTCGGCCTTCCTCTCTGTCCTTCTGGACCTATGCATTCAACCCATCTCTTGTTTCATTGCACCTTAGATAGGGTTCCAATTCCAATTCAGATGCCAAGATTCCAAAGTATAATAATCCTTCAATTATATTGTTATTTATTTGTACTCTCAGCTTTGTCTTTAATCATTTATAGAAGTCTGCCAAAATATACATTTCTATTGGAATTTCTGATTCATGCTTCATAGTTATGCTATCATCCAGAACAGTATGTTTTTTTTTTCCAACAGGAGCTGGATTTTCTAATTTTCCTGGGGAGGCATATCATCCACAGTTTCTGGGAATTACTGGACCACTTTCAACCTGGGGGCCTGTGAAAGGCCATTAGGGGAATTCCCAATGTTAATGTGTTGCCTTATATGTCTCTTTTTGATCTGCATTCATTGGTCCAAAGTCAACATTTGCTGAATCTTCTTCATAATCCAGAAATTTGGGACCTTCTATTTGGGTCATTCCCAGAAGAAACATTATTGCTAGAACTTTCTGTCTTGAATCCCTTTTCAAATGGCCTATTTTATCACAATTTATACATTTGGCATTTTTGATGTCTCCTCATACCTTTGAAAATCACTTCTACCTCCAAAGCCTCAGTGTTATAGTCAAAGTATTCAACATTGTCTGTTTGTAGGATCCATTCATCCGTTGGTGATGATATGATTTTTAAGAGCCCAAGTGTCTTCTTACATTCTGAATTAGCATTTTTCAAAAGCCAGAGTTGATGTGAGATTTCCCTCTGTAAGCTGTGATTACCACTGATGAATAAAAAAAAACTGTTTTGTCCTATAACAAGGCAGAACTTACTAGGCAAGAAATACTAAACTGAATGCTGGGAAAAAGAAGGCAGAGTCAATGAGAAGCCATATAGCCCTGCCGAAGACAGATGCAGGAACTGTATCTGGTAAGCCATGTTAACCTTAGCTTATGATTCAATTCTTCTTTTTTTCTGGTTCTTCAATCTTATCCAAGGTGTTCAAGGTACTGTATGGTATAGGAACAACATATGTTCATTGTATATATGCAAAGTTTGACTATCCATATAAGCATAACAGTCCTCACCAACTATCTGATCTTGCAAGGCCTGAAAATCTCTGACTCTACCTTGATGTTCAAGGACATTAGCTTCTTCCATTTCATAACTACTCCACTGTAGTTCTGAACCATGGTAATACAGCTGAGACTAATTGAAATCAGTCATGTGGGGTAACTTTATTTCTTGAAGCCCATGTCTTTACCAGCTGCCTCACATATGGTTAATACATACCATAGGTACTACTGTGTGCTTAATATCATTTAGATATTTCATACATATAGGCTCCAATTTACATTATGTATATCCTTTTGCATATTTATTATTTGATGACTTTCAAAAATAGTAACAGGGTAAGTAGCTAAAACTCTTAGTAAGTCATCTTTGCCTCTGAGAGGTACTGGTGGTGTTAAATCTTCACTATTATCTTTTGCTTGTAACTCAACTCATTTTCTTGATTATGAGTTCTGACAAGTTTTCCAGTGATTTTAAAACTATGCATTACTATCTTTTGTACAGTTTGAATTTCTGGACTTGTGAATATTTCTAATGATTTCATCAAATCAATTAATTTCTGGTTCTCATCACACAAATATGATCCCAAGTCCTTAAGTTTTTCCATTAATGATATTTTTTCATCCTTAGAGATATTTTGGATGGCTTGTAAATTGCCTTCCAAGAGGAATGTTCTATCTGCTAGCTTGTCATAACTTTTTAGCAGATTTTGATTGTTAAATTCAACAGTATGAATTCTTTCATATAATTTCTCAGAATCATTCTGTAAGGTTTCATTATCCATCGTCAGGGAGTGAACTTTTCATGTCAAATTATGGCTTTCCTTTTCAGTGGTACGAATCCTGTCAGCCAACTTCTCATTATTAGTCTGTAAATTCTGTATCATTTCTCAAAGTTTCTCATTCTTGACTCTGTTATCAAACCATTTTCAGGATACAATATGAAGGCTCAAACAAATAGCAGGCATGGCTAAGAACATATACATCCTAGGTAGGTAATACACCTTGTCTAGAACTCCTTCCATAATAGAAATGAAAAAGTTTTTAAATTCCTAGATGGTGAGATTATCTGCAATTATCAGATGACTTATTTCCATTTAAATCCTGGATCAGATGAGAATTTTAAGGTGTAATAACGATGTGAGACCGCAGGTATCGCAGCTGTACTGCTAAAACAGTCCAGAGATGCAGGAACTCTGGTCCTACTTTGTCCAACGTTGCTAACTGGTGGATATTCCTTTCTTTTCTTTTCTTTTCTTTTCTTTTCTTTTCTTTTCTTTTCTTTTCTTTTCTTTTCTTTTCTTTTCTTTTCTTTTCTTTTCTTTCCGCTCAGGGCAGGCGGGTGGATATCGAGTTTATTTAGTAGGTTATAAAGGGGGAAAGAAAAGGAAGAAGGCAGAGGGGAGAAGGGGAAGGGAGAGAAGAGAGAGGCAGAAGCTGCCTCTCCAGAAGAAGGTCTGTCTAGGAAAAGAGTATGGTAGCCAGAAGCAGGGTCCAAAGTGTTAGGGAGCGCATGGCTAAGCTGCTTTTTCAAGCCAACAAAGAGACCACACCCAAGTGCGCTAGAATCTTAAAGAATATTGGTTGAAGGAGTGGAAAAAGCTCCCGCGACAAAGGTCTGAGAGAGAAAAACTTGTGGATTTTCTAAGCAGAACTCAGAACCAAACTGCTGCAGCTGTTGTAGTGGTTGTTCGCCTGCCGCGGAAGCCTTGGGAAGTCATGGTAGGTGCCTGAGAGTCACTCTCAGTGATGACAGCCAGGCTCTGGAATTGAGGGAGCTTTGGAACTTACAGGGGTAAACTGGAAATTTTGTGGGTGCCACATGGGGTGGCAACAAGCCACGGGCAGATGGGTAGGAAAGGAGAGAAAGCTAAACCCAGGCAGTGCTAGTTTTAATCTCAGAACCAAGTACCAAGGTTTGGATCTAGCTCTGGCCTGTGCTGGTGGCTGAAAAGCCTCAGGCAAATGTCATTTTTCATGAATTTGCACTCCACATATTGAGCAATAAATGTAGCATGATTAATAAAAACATAGAGATAGATATTGGGGTTCAATCTGAAGGTCATAAAAATAAAACAGCCAGCTTGTGACTCTTACCTCTACCTCAGTGTAAAATGGTGATCTTGCCTCCAGGATTATATAATTCACACATGATGCTCTGGCTTTCATTAGAACAAGACTACATTTTTCTGTACCAATAGAAACAGATTCTTAGAGAGATGTCTTTCTTATAAGCTTTGGACAGCTTAGTATGCCATGGTAAAACATTCAGATCCTACTCTGTAGATAATGAAAATCTTAGTTTCAAAAGCTGCAAAAAACCTTGTGAGAGGAGTTCATTCTTGATTGGAAGCATAGGTGTATGTATGTCTCTCTCTCGTTCTCTCTCTGTCTCTCTGTCTCTGTCTCTGTCTCTCTCTCTCTCTGTGTCTGTCTCTCTCTCTGTGTGTGTGTAAGAGAGAGAGAAATTAACTTGACAGTAAATGAACCACAATTCACATGAAAATTTTCTACTCACAAAAATTTTAAGGAAATTTAGATATCAAACAGTTTTCAAAATGGAATATTGATTTTATATATTTAAATTCTGCATTTACTATAAACTTCTCTGTGTTATTCAAAATTATAATATGATTCCTCTTTCTCTTACTTTAATTCCCTAAACAGTACTACCTATTGAAAAATAATGTGTGTCTTATATATAATTTGAGTGTCTGTCTGTCTGTGTGTTACTTGTTTGTTGAAGTGACAACATATCAGATCAAAACAATGTAAGGGTAGGAAGGTTTATTGTGGATTATGGTTGTAGGGTATCATCCTTCACTGAAAAAAATTATTGGAAGAGAAATGTGGGGAACTTGGTTGCATTGCATCTTCTCTCAGAAAGCAGAGGGTGCTTTGTCCTCCTCAAGTACTCAGCACAAAGTCTCTTCATTATTCTGTCTATGAGCCCTGCTCACAACATGTTATTAAGTGGTCTCTTAGGGGATAACCTAATTTTTATTAGGTTATCTAAGTAATTTTTAAGTATTATCTAAGTATTATTTAAATAATTTAATAATTTAAATAATTTTTAATAAATAATAATTTAATAAAAATAATTTAAATAATTTAAAGTATTATCTAAGTATTTAGGTTATCTAAGTAATTATCTAAGTAATTTTTTGCTATTGTGTCTACAAGCCTATACCCAAGATTATTCTGGATTCTGTCAAATTGACAATCAAAAGAAACATCACAGTTCCACGTTCTGTCAAGTTGAAATCAAGTCCATCAGATTTTAGCCACAAATACCCTGACTCAGTCCTCATAGGTCAATGATCACTGCCTATTGCTATATCTACTTAATCTAACATCTAAACAGCCACATAGTCCTTAACAGTTCCAATATTATTTTACAACCAAGAATCCAAGTCTATCCTGAGTCTCAAGGCAATTTCTTAATGGCGAGGCTCCTAAAATTATTTTTTTAAATGACACATCTCCGATAAACAGTGGTACAAAGTAAATATTTCCATTATGAAATAAGGAACTGAGAACAGTAAAGAATGTTGAGACTGCAAAAAAGACCAGAGCTCAGCAACTGCCTTCACAGTGTAGAACAATCCCAAAGCTCCTGAACATGATAGAATCAACTGTGTGCTGAATGGCTTGTTAAGACTTGGAAAGCCCTGCTGCTGCCTTAACTCGCCAGCCTGCAGCCTTCAAGTATCTCTGGAGCTACATCCATTATGTTCAGCAGCTTTCCTTCGCAGATGACTCTTGGGGAGGGCTTTTCTTGCCCCAAGAGATAAAGTCTTCAGCATTCCTCCTGTAATTCAGTTCTAAATACCTGAGCACTATAGGGTCAAGTTTATACAAATATTCTTTCCACTATAACTGCATCTGTTATTTTTTAAATCACATATTCTCACTGTCATGACAAAATAACCTTTGAAAGATTTTATTGAGGTAAAGATTAATTATGTGTCAGAGTGTGAAGACATAGTCCATCATGAAATTAAAGTCATTAAACTTGTGGCAGCTGGTCATCATTTTGCATCTATTGACAGAAAGTAGAGAGTGCAGAATGCAACCACTTAGCTCATAATCTTACTCTAGGATCCCCACCAGTTGAATGAAACTGGGCATATCCTAGCTCCCCACTAACAATTAAGGAACTTTTTACTAAAATTAAGTCAATCTATATAATACACCAGGGACAACCACAACGACTAAGCTAATAGAGATAATTACTCACAGAACAATGTGTGGGCAAGGATTATCCCCTAAGTGATTCTACATCCTTTAAAGGTAACAAAAATATTAGCCATCATAGTAAAAATCGTGTTTCTAAATATTCAGTGACACTGAATACAAATCAGGTGAACCCAGGTTTAGATGGAATGAGAATTGATATGTATATTTCACAGAAGAAAATACTATTTTCATGTAAATTCTTCGCTATAAACACTATTTTTTTCATTTATTTTGATTCATCTTTCCTTTCACATAACTGAAGCTATAATATGAGATAAAGCTTTGGTTGTTTAACAGATGATTCTTAGAACCTTTCCTCCCCACAGCTGCTTCTAGTAGGAACTCCAAAGAGCAGATCAATACAACTAGCTCGGATTCAATAGATAAAGCTCAATAGATATAGCAGACTATACTAAAACATAAAAATCTTTTGTTAACAGAGAGGAGATTGTGTGTATGTGTCACTGACAACAATAAATAGACTGCCTTCTATCATGGGTGAGTCTACGATATTATCCTGTGTACTACCTTCTGTCTTGTAACACTACACCCTGTAGGCAGAGTCTACTCATTTGTTTCCTGATCACCCAGATCAGAAATAATCACACAGAAACTGTAACAATTAAAACACTGCTTGCCCAATCACTCAGACATTTTGTTAGCTAGCTGGTAAATTTATATCTTAAATTTACCCATTTCTATTAATCTGTGCCTCACCAGGAGGTCATGGTTTACTGGCAAGTTTTTATCAGGCTCCTGCAGGTGGATATCTTTCTCCTTTGGTGGCTACATCACGTCTCATTGTCTTCAATGTCTTTTCTCCTCTATCTGCTTGGAAGTTATGCCTTGCTCTATTCTGTTAAGCCACTGGCCGAAACAGCTTTATTCATTAAAAAAGAGAAACAAAACGTATACAGATGGACTTCCCACATAATTTCCCCTTTTCTGCTTAAATAAAAAAAAGAAGGTTTTAACTTTAACATAGTAAAATTGCATATAACAAAGCAGGTATCAAGCAAGAATTAGAGTTAAAATGTTTATATCTACTGTATCTTTTATCATAACCTAAGGAAAACTATTAACTTTAACTATTCTATTCTTCAACTCCATCAAAGACTCCAGAAGGATATACTATTATCTAAATAAATAGGAAATGCATTGTAAGCACCTTCCAAAACTCTAGAATTGACAGATACACAATAGGACATATTCAGACAGACATAAAAGACTTCTAAATAAGACAAAATTTATTGTAAAATTGTACATAGACTTGTAAGAGAGAAGAAAAGATTATAGAGAGTTTTAAAAATAAATAAAATCTTTAAGAGACAGTGAAAGTAATATAAAAGAGTAAAGACAGACAAACATTAAAGGAGTATATAATAATAAGTAACATATAGATAAAATATACACAGGGTGTCTAGATTATGTATATTATTGTGTTTTCTTTGAGTCTTTCTAGAAATTTACCAATACAGTCATTGTACTGGATATTTAATGAATTGTTGTCTATAAATATTTTAAGTATAAATATAGCTAAAAACATAAGAAAACATAATTATACATGATGATAAGATATAACTCTAACACAATATAATTGCAACTATAAGTATGAGAACAAAACTATAAAAGGCATTTCTATGTTTATTTCAAAGGAAAGAGAAAATTTTGCTTTCATATAGATATGCACTCATTCATCCATAAATAATGGTGGTCAGTTGATCATGCACATGTTGATATTCTGTGATGTATGTATAAATACCAAAGGTTAATCAATTTGCTTTTTAAATTCTTCATTATACATATATTATGAGTCTTCTCATCTTTATGACAGATAAGATAGATTTGTTCATTTCTTCTGTATGTAAAACAAATATAACATCTCCATAACATAATGTTTTTGCAGTTTTTCCTTGAATGAGATTAAGAACAGTTTACATTATTAATGGAGCTCCCATATAAATAAATTCCTTTCTCCAACATCTTTAATAAGTCTAAATACAAAATGTAGTCTATTTTGTCTGAAATGATCTTCAGAACAAAGTGGTATTGAATTTATTAGTGTTCTAAAATAAATTTTGTAAGTAGATTGTGATAACTGAGTAATTTTCTATTTTGCAAGTGCACTTAGAGAATGTGATAGGTTGAAAACTTGGCTGATAAGTTAAAATCTTTAAAGATTAGTTAAAAAAATATACAGAAAAATATGATAAATATATTATTTAAAATTTCATTTAGAAAGTGAATAGAAAGGAAGGTAATATGATTTATCCCATGTTCATATTTAAATGTTTAAAAATATATGAAAAATAAGACCCTAAACCTAAAATGTCGATTAAAACAAACTTTGGTCCTATAAACAAAGTGTTTATCTTTCCCAGACTTCAGTACACAGCGGACACAAAGAAGGCCGAAAAGGGGGAGAAAGTATAAAAGAAGGAGTTGGAAAGAGAGGGAAAAGGGATTTCAAGAAACAAATTTCATCATTAACCTTTTGACTGGGAGATCTTCACCAACACCTCATCAGAAAAAGGCCTGATCTCCAAAATATACAAAGAACTCAAGAAACTAGACACTAAAACTCTAATTAACCCAATTAAAAAATGGGGTGCTGATCTGAACAGAGAATTCTCAACAGAAGAACTTCGAATGGCCAAAAGACACTTAAAGTCATGCTCAACATCCTTAGCGATCAGGGAAATGCAAATCAAAACAACTATGAGATACCATTTTACACCGATCAGATTAGCTAAAGTCAAAAATACCAATGATAGCCTATGCTGGAGAGGATGTGGAGAGAGGGGAAGTCTCATCCATTGTTGGTGGGAATGCAAACTTGTACAGCCACTATGGAAATCAGGGTGGTGGTTTCTCAGGAAACTGGGAGTCAATCTCCCTCAAGACCCAGTAATTCCACTCTTGGGAATAAACCCAAGAGATGCCCTATCATACCTCAAAAGCATTTGTTCAATTATGTTCATAGCAGCACTATTTGTAATAGCCAGAACCTGGAAACAGCCTAGGTGCTCCTCAATAGAAGAATGGTTAAAAAAGGTGTGGAACATATATACATTAGAGTTTTACACAGCGGTAAAAAACAATGACATCTTGAATTTTGCATGTAAATGGATGGACATAGAAAATGCTTTACTGAATGAGGTAACCCAGACCCAAAAAGAGGAATATGGTATGTATTCACTCATAAGTGTATTCTAGCAATAGTTAAAGGTCTTTGAGCCTATTATTCGTGATCCTAGAGAAGCTAAATAAGAAGATGAACCTGATGAAGATTATTTAGCTATCCGCCAGGAGGTAGGAAATAGACAAGAGTCCCAGGTAACCTCGGGTCCGTGAGGGGGTGGGTGGTGGGATTGTTGGAAGGGGAGAGGGTTAGAGAGAAGGGAGTAGGGGAGGAATGGGGAAAGATCGGGGGATTGGGATGGGGGGAGGGAGGAAGGCTGGATATGGGAGCAGGGAAGTATATATCTCAACTAAGGGAGTCATTTTAGGATTTACAAGAGACTTGATTATAAAGGGGATCCCAGGTCCAAGGAGAGATCCCCAGATTGTTCTCTGGACAGAAGAGAGGGTGCCTGAAACGGCCTTGGCCCATAACCATACTGATGAATATTTTGCTTATCACCATTATCATCATCTGGCGATGGATGGAGATAGAGACAGAGACCCACATTGGAACACTGGACTTAACTTCCTAGGTCCAAACGAGAAGCAGAAGGAATGAGAACGTGAGCAAAGAAGGCAAGACCAGAGCGAACCTTCACCTGTTGATGGATGGAGATTGAGACAGAGACCCACATTGGAGCACTGGACTGAGCCCCCAAGGTCTAAATGAGGAGCAGAAGGAGGGAGAACATGAACAAGAAAGGCAGGACTGTGAGGAGTGCGTTCACCCACTGATACAAGGGTACTGATCTAATGAGAGTTTACCAAGGCCAGTTGGACTGGGACTGAACGAGCACGTGATCCAACCAGATTCTCTGAATGTGGCTGACACGGGGTCGTTCTGAAAAGCCATTGACAATGACACTGGGACTTGTTTCCTCTGCATATATTGAATTTTTGGGATCCAGTCTGTTTGGATGCTCACCTTCCTGGACCTGGAGGGATGGGGGAGGAACTTGAACTTCCCACAGGGCAGGAAACCCTGACTGTTCTTAGGGATGGAGAGGGAGGAGGAGAGGGAGTGGGGGGATTGGGAGGGTGTTGGGAGGAGGGGCAGAAATGGAAACTTTTATAAATTAATAAACTTTTATAAATTAAAAAAATATCTATTACAGTGTGTGGTGGGGTTGTTTTCCATGTGTGTATGTCAGCCTGTGTGTTGTCCATGTAGATTAAAAGAAGACTTAAAATCTCCTGGAACTGTGTTACAGACAGTTGTGAAACAACATGGTAGGGCTAGCCAGCAAATCCGGGTTTCCTGAAAGATTAAGTGTTCTTTAGGACTGAACCATCTCTATAGGCTCCAAATATATGTTCTTATTTGTATAAATTCAAAAAGTCTTTTGACATATTAGAGAATTTGAACACTCCCTACATAATCAATTACTGAAAAAGTGTTCCCAGTGCAGTTACATCTTGAATTATTGGTTACAAGTCAATTAATTTCTTTGTTATTTTTCCTAAAGATATTGCTAGCATCCTATAAAAAGGTTATCTCTGAGTTCTGCAATCCTATCCTGAAGCTTAGACCACACTTTCCCAGGAGCAGCATAAGCCAATGGCAAAAAAGAGATTTTTCTGTTTTGTTTTGTTTTTGATTTTTTGTTTTTTTAACAAGTCTTACCTCTCTGTTTGCTAGAGAAAGCTTTTGTTATGACTAACTTGAACTGTCTGGAAAATAATATAACACTCAATTGCAGCAGAGACACTTATATTTCTTAAGGAGAAGTATATTATTTTTAAAGACAGGAATAGCAAATATAACCACTGAATACAATTTACTATTTCATCTTTTTAAGTTGCTATCCTAAATTTCTATGAATATGATTGCTTTAAAATTAGAGCTAGATCAAAAATCATATATATTTCAGATTAATATATGTTTTAATAACTTTTATTGCAATAACAGAAGTTTTCCACTTCTACACAAAACTGAAAAAGACATAAAAATACTAACTCTGTTGCTCAAATTTAGAATAGGGACATGGAGATTCTAATGTAGTTGTTCAGGGTCACAGCCAGAATTAAATTCCAGGCTATAGTCTTATATTGTTATTTCTCCAACACCGTACTGAATATTTCATTGCTCTCTACTGCATGAACTCTTGGACCTGACGCTGAGTAAGACATAATAGTAGAAATTGAGTTATCCTTCCAAAATTACTGTGTAGTAATTGCTACTTCTATGCCTATATCTGGATAGCTTCAGAAAAGAACTCATTTCAAGGAACAAGATGGCTGTGATTAAGAGGAGATACATTAGTAAAAAGATAATCATCCAATTATATATCTCACTGATGCAAGGATAACTTTTATTCTGGGTAGTGGTACTATGTGCATTTCCCATGTCTTCTCTGCATCGGTTTCATCAAGTGTAGAACTGGTGCATTTAAAGGTAATTCCTGTCACTGAATCTGATTACGGATTATGAAACTCAAATAATTATAAAACATGTTTCCATTTTACTTTAAATTATTTAAAGTATTTTATGATATTTTGATATTTATGATATTTTGTTTATGGTGTATGATGTATCTGTATGGATGAGTATTTATACATTTGTTAGTATAAATGTGATTCCACAAATGTGTCATAACAAACATGTAGAGATCTGAAGACAACCTCAGATAATGATCCGCACTTTCTCCCGTGTTGGGAGCAAGGTCACTTTGTTCCTGTTCAGGGGCTATGTCATCTAACACCCCTTTAAACTTCCAGGGATTCTTCTGTCTCCACCTCCTGTCTACCTATATACGTGCCGAGATAAGAGAAATTATACTAAACATCTGGTATTTCAATGGGTTTTAAGGAGTCAATCTCAGATATTCATGTTTGCATGACAAACACTATTACTCACTTTTATTTCTCATAATTTAAAATTTTAAATTAGTTAATTTCTTTTATTTGTTTATTCATTTATTTATTTATTAAAAATTTCCACCTCCTCTCATCCTCCCATTTCCCTCCCACTCCCCCCACTCATCTTTCCCCTCCCTCTGCAGTTCTGAGAGACGTCCAAGACCCTCCCCCCTCCATCTGGGACTAGGAAGGTGATCACCCAAATAAACTAGGCCCCCAAAAAACCAGTACATGCAGTAGAATCAAAACCCGGTGTCATTATCATTGATTTCTCAGTCCGTCGTCATCGTCAGCCACATTCAGAGAGTCTTGTTTGATCACATACTCATTCAGTCCCAGTCCAGCTGGCCTTGGTGAGCTCTCATTAGATCAGTCCCACCGTCTCTGTGGGTGGACGCACCCCTCATAGTTTTGACTTCCATGCACATGTTCCCCTTCCTTCTGCTCTTCGTCTGGACTTGGGAGCTCAGTCCAGTGCTCCCATGTGGGTCTCTGTCTCTATCTCCAACCATCACCAGATGAAGTTTCTATGATGATATGCAAAAAGCAGTAAAACATATTCTGAAATGTAACACTGAGATGCACTTACATATTGCCATTTCAAAGTAGAGCATGTATGATGACAATGAGAAATCACTCATACCTACTAATCTTCCATAATAGAGGAAGAAGCAAGAGCTCTTGAAATCCTCCAAAGGCCTTTGAGAGATCACCCAGAGTCCTATATCCCCATTGAATTCATAGAAGCCATAAGAAACTGGTTATGTTAAAAGGTTTTAGTGCTCACCTTCCAGAATGTTTCTCATGTAACTACCAAAGTAGAGCAGTTTTTGAGTCACCACTGGTGATACCAGCAGCCTGATCCTCAGGCAAATTTTATTTATTAAAATACAAGTGAAATGATACTACAATAGTACATGGCATTCATGGTACCTAGTACCTGGGAGTCATACAGTACCTCCTCCCCATGACTAAAAGTAAGCTAACAACTAACTTAACATTTTGAAATTGAAGAGATTATAACAGATATGTATACATTCAAAGACCACTTCCTATTTTCTTTTAAGAAATTTATTCTATCATTATAAGCATTCAACATTTAATAAATATTAATATTCAGAGTTTCCTCATTTAATTGTGTGAGAATTCTCTGCAAAGTAGTTGTCATCATATTTGAATAATGAGTGAAGAAAATACATCTCCTCCACAGTAATCTGCTTCAATGTCCTTTAAAATGCCACAGAGTTGGTAGATTAAAAAGAAAAAAATTCATCACTGTCTGTAGACTAGGAAGTCCAAGGAAAGATTTGACTTCTTGTTGTTACTGAAGGAGTTATCAGGTCTTAATTAAAACCTCTCACTATGTGTTTATCACACTGACTCACAAACTGGGTGTGAGAAGCTCTCTGACATATCTCTTACTGGATACTTGAATAATGAACTGATTTTTTTTGTTTGTTTTTTAAGACAAGGTTTGTCTGTGTAACAGCCTTGGCAGTCTTTGAAATCACTTTGTAGATCAGGGGGCTTCAAACTCACACAGATCTACCTGCCTCTACCTCCCTAGTGCTGGGATAAATGGCATGCATCACCACTGCCAGGTAATGAACTGATTTAAGTATCAAAATTACTAGAAAAAATAAAAGAGTTATAATGTGTATGAATCCCCAAACAAAACCTTGAAAAACACTGAGAGCATTACTAAAATAATCTAACATAACCTAAATTGCTATTATTAAAATCTACCCTACCATACAAACATCAAAAGATAATACATGAGAAAAAGGTAAGATTCAACCATTGTGAAAAATATAGTGCATGCTTTGCCTAGTAAAACAAATCTCTAATAGTATTATTCATCAGTTACAACATTAATATTGTTGATCTGTTTTATCTTTAATGTTGATAACTGAGCTACAAGCAAAATAGCCTACAAGTTCTAAAAAGTAATGCTGAGACACTTTTGCACTCATTAGGTCAAACAAAGTAGGTCAAAAGAGAAAACAGCCTCAGTCTCATGGCTCAAGCTAATGATTACAAGGGAAATTAGAGCTAAACAAAAAAGTCCATATTAACCTGCTTTGTAAATAAGGGAGCCAGGAAATTCTACATGTTGAACAACACTATCTAATTTAGGTGCATGATTTTTTAATTACTCTTTCCAGAGTCCTGCAGGAAGGATACAATTTGGACTTTTTAGGCCCCTTAGTTTTCACCGACCATTAATTACCAGAAATTGTATTTTGAGATACTTCTCCTCAAGCATAATCAGCCACAGAACAAATTAGGTCATTTTGATAAACATAATTTCCTAGGTAACTGGCCCTGGAAATGACAAGTAAACTGGCCTAATCCTTAACCAATTAACCTCCTTTTTATTGTTTATACTATCTCTATCAGATCAACATATATCTCACCCATGCTGGTGGGAAACTACATATTTGCAACTAACTGTGGCAAAATAAATTGAAATGGATATTATTACAAGACATACTGTCATAAAAGTTACTGATTTTCTAATATTTATGAAGAGTATTCATGAGGAAAAAGTCTTCACTTTCTCCTTTATATACCTCTAGCAATTGGAATTTAGGCTTTAATTCTCCTTAAGTTTTACTCCCATAAGATTTATATGACTCAGTTATCAGAGAAATGCAACTCAAAACAACTCTGAGATTCCATCTTACACCTGCAAGAATGGCCAAGATTAAAAACACTGATGATAACTTATGCTGGAGAGGTTGTGGGGAAAAGGGAACACTTCTGCATTGCTTGTGGGAGTGCAAGCTGGTACAGCCCCTTTGGATATCATTGTGGTGATTTCTTAAAATAATTAGAAAACAACCTTCCTCAAGACCCAGTAATACCACTTTTGGGTATATATAGCCAAAGGATGTTCAATTGTACCACAAGGACATGTGCTCAACTATGTTCATAAAAGCATTGTTTGTCATAGACAGAAACTGGAAACAACCAAAATGCTCCTCAACCGAAGAATGGATAAGGAAAATGTGGTACATTTACACAATGGAGTGCTACACATCAGAAAAAAATAATGACATTGAATTTTGTAGAAAAATGGATGGATCTAGAAAATATCATATTGAGTGAGGTAACCCAGATACAGAAAGACAATTATCACATGTACTCACACATCAGTGATTTTTAAACATAAAGCAAAGAAAACCAGCCTGCAAACCACAATCCCAGAGAAGTTAGACAACAATGAGAACAGTAAGAGAGACTTACACAGATCGAATCTACATGGGAAGTAGAAAAAGACAAGATCTTCAGAGCAAATTGGGAGCAAGGGGACCTTGGGGGAAGGTTAAAGGGAGTAGGGAAGGGCCAGGGAGCGGAGCATAGAAAAATGTAGTGCTCAATAAAAATCAATAAAAAAGATTTATATGACTTAAAATCCATATACTTGTTATGAATACTTCATTATTAATATGAGTTAAAGTATTTTCTGTAATTATGACCAAAAAATCAAGGAGTTTTGGTAAGAAATTGTTATGAAGACTATATGTAAGAATAAACTCTTATAAAACAGTTTGTTATAAGAAATTCTAAGTATCTGTGGAGTAGGATATCTGGTCTTCTGGACATATTCCCAGTAGTGGGATAGCTGAGTCATGTGGTAGATTTATTTATAGCTTCTAAACAATGCAGGCTGATACTACAATAGAGGGTTCCTCTCTGAAATGTAACAGTAGGGACTCATTGCTGAGGACAATATCCACATATCTCACTGACCACAGAGAGGTGGAGCTAGTGCTGGAATGGAGTCTTCACTCCTATACACTAATTGCTCCACTCTCTTTAGCTTGGGAAGATACTGTTTCAGCTATGGAAAGAGAATCCTGGCCATCAAGACGATCACAAAATCCTTGACCTACAATTTGTCCTGCCTGCAATTTTTACTGGGGCAATGGTGGCATAGAACTTTTGAGAGTGGCCTATCAATATCTGATTAAATGAGGCCCGTAACACAAGAGAAAGCCCATTCCCAACTCTGTCTGTAGGGGTAACAGAGCTCAGAGACCTAGGAGAGAACCAAACACAACTTCCATCTCCCCTGCCTAGAAGAGTACAGAGGGAAAAAAAATAGAAAGAAAAAGTATTAAAATGATTCCTAATAATGTTGTGTTAATCTCATAGGTGCCTCATTCAGTCATTATCAGAAAGACTTCCTTGAACAGTAGATGTGAGCAGGTATTGAGACTAAAAGACAGACATAGTATGGAGAGTCTAAATTTGAAAGTTTCCATTGGGTTGCTCCCCTTGAAGCTCAGAGGAACTCCTAGGAAGAGGGAAAGGAAAATTGTAGAAGTCAGTAGTTATAGAAGACACCTGGAGAACATGGCCCACTGAATCAACAAAGTAGGATTCTGGGCTCACAGAGACTGAACTGGCAAGCCTGGGTCTGTATGGGTGTATATCAGGTCCTTTGTGTATGTGTTATGACTTAGAGTTTGGTAGTTTTTAGGGATCCTAACAATAGGGATAGCTGTAGCTCTTAATCTCTTGCCTGCTTTGGGGGCTCTTGTTTTCTCTTATTTGGGTGTCCTCCCTTGGAGGACTATATTTTTTTTTCTGAACAATAAATAGGGACAATAGGTATAAGGGAGGGAGGAAGAGGTGGGGAGTTAGTTAGAAGTGGAAGGAGGGGAAGCAGTGGTTGGGATGCATTGTTATGAATGAAGAATCAATTTTGAATGAAAAATTTAAAAACGTAGTTGCAGTGTGTGAGCAATCCTGGTCCTTAGACGCTAATTTTAGGGGCAATCTGTGTCTGGTTTCAAATTTCCAGTTCTCATTTCATTACTAGGAATATTTAGCATTGATTTTATGTTACTACATCAATGTATCTGTGTCTGGGCTCTGTGTATAGATAAGGGGCATATTTGGTTTGTGATTATGCTTTCTGGCACACATAAGACTAGGCTGTCTCATGTGGTCAGTCTCTGGTAAGAGCCCCTGACAGTTTTACAAAATGCTGAAGAAGAAGAAATGGGAAATAGAAAAGTGTAGAGAAAGGCATATGCAATCAAGGAAATGTTAGAATCTGGGGGAACAGGCTTGGTCTTTCTTCTCTGTTAAAAAAATCTGACTGCAGGGTATATGACTTGCCCTATAGCATATCATTTCTTCACCCATAATTTTGGAACATTCAGAGCATGACTAATAATTATGCACTAGACTTTTCTTATTAAAATTTCTTTCACCTCAGCAATATTACAATGTGTGTTGACTTTAATAGCTATGAGCCTTTGTTGGCAAAACATACCCAATACAGATTCAAAAGGCAGTCACCTTATCCAAACCTATAGTCTTGCTGAATGAAAATTCTAGTTGAGAGATTTGAATAGCATGGATAGAAACAAACAACAGATTAACAAGGTACTAAAAATTCAATTTATTTCAAGTGTTATCTATAGAACAATCAAAAAAAACCCAATGTAAGTAAATACTAAAAAATGGGTATGAGAGATGAGGGAAAAGGGGAGGGGAGCTTAGGCTTCTCTGAGGTGCTGATAATTCACAGAATTGACATAAAAGAGATAAATATGCAGAAAACATCCAGGAGGAAAGAGAAAGTGAGAAGACACTACAGAAATAAAGAGCTTGAGACACACTCTACAAGCAGGGGGATGGCTGAAAGACAAGAGCATCATAACATATGTGTGTTTAAGTTTGTCTGGTCTGGGCCAAAATGGTGTCAGAGGCATTGAGGACAAGCTCGGCTTTTATTTAAAATGCAAAGAATTCACTGAAATGTCAAATGGCGTCTTCTAATTCATAATGTCTGTTTTCATTTTAATTTTATTGGCTACTGTTCACAAAAAGGATTACAAGCATTTAAGAAGAGAATCATATAGAACTGATAGTAGTTTATGGAGTGAATAGAATTTTTAAGTTGTCAGATGTCCAACTATATATACATAAACACAGTAAAAAATTCTTTCTTTTTCAAAAAGCATGGAGTCCAAACTCAAAATGGAAGCTGTGAAGAGAACCCAATGATCTACTCATAAATCCAGGAAGACAATGATAAAATCTGGCAGGCCATGAGAGTGAAATATTAAGGGAGATGATTACCAAGTTTATGGTTTAACTGACCATGCTCTTTCTTCACCAGTGCGTTTTACAAGGTGCTTAAGCTGGAAGAACCTACTGGTGTTTAGTGAAGGAAGATGATCACCTATTAAAGGGCCACTTTAGTCGGGTGTGCGTTAGACGTTATTTACTGCTTTTTGAATTAGATGTCTAATTAGTTTCTTAATTAAGTGTTAAGTAGATGCAGTTCCAGTGGATACCTATCTAGTAAGATGTTTCCAGCATTGGAAGCTCAGTTATCTTTCTTGTTATTGACAGATTACTTATTTGTATTCCCCTCCTGTCTTCTTTTCAGCATATCCCTGGACCATATTTGTCTACTTAGTTTTATCATGACTAAAACCATTAAACATGTTTTTTTTATATTTACTTATTTATTTATTTATAAAAATTTCCACTTCCTCCCATCTTCCCAATACCCTCCCATTCCCCCCACTCCCTCTCCTCCTCCCTCTCCAGTCCTAAGAGCAGTCAGGGTTTCCAGCCCTGTGGGAAGTTCAAGTTCCTCCCCACTCCCTCCAGGTCTAGGAAGGTGAGCATCCAAACAGACTAGGATCCCAAAAATCCAGTACATGCAGACGAAAGAAGACCCAGTGCCATTGTCAATGGCTTCTCAGTCAGCCCCCATGTCAGCCACATTCAGAGAATCCGGTTTGATCACATGCTCGTTCAGTCCCAGTACAGCTGGCCTTGGTGAGCTCTCATTAGATCAGTCCCCTTGTATCAGTGGGTGAACGCACCCCTCGCGGTCCTGACTTCCTTTTTCATGTTCTCCCTCCTTCTGCTCCTCATTTGGACCTTGGGGGCTCAGTCCAGTGCTCCAATGTGGGTCTCCGTCTCTATCTCCATCCATCGTCGGATGAAGGTTCGCTCTGGTCCTGCCTTCCTTGCTCACGATCTCTCTCCTTCTTCTCATTTGGACCTAGGGATTTAAGTCCAGTGTTCCAATATGTGTCTCTGTTTCTATCTCCATCCATTGCCAGATGAAGGTTGTATGGTGATATGCAAAATATTCATCAGTATGGTTATGGGTCGAGGCCAGTTCAGGCATCCTCTCCTCTGCTGCCCAGGGAACAATCTGAGGACCTTTCCTTGGGCCTGGGAACCCCTCTAGAATCAAGTCTCTTGCAAACCCTAAAATGGCTCCCTTAGTTGAGATATATACTTGCCTGCTCCCATATCCAGCCTTCCTCCCTCCCCCCATCCCATTCCCCCAAGCCATTCCCAATCCTCCCCCTCTCCCTTCTCTCTAACCATCTCCACTTACTTCTACTCCCCACCCCCCATGCACCCAAGTTTGCCTGGCAATCTTGTCTATTTCCAATATCCGGGAGGATAACTATATGATTTTTGTCAGGTTCACCTTCTTATTTAGCTTATCTAGGATCATGAATTATAGGCTAAAAGACCTTTAACTATGGCTAGAATCCACTTATGAGTGAGTACATACCATATTCCTCTTTTTGGGTCTGGGTTATGTCACTCAGTAAAGCGTTTTCTATTTCCATCCATTTGTAAACATGCTTTTAGAATACAACAGAAGATTATAAATGAATACGAACTTGATATTTTCAAGAATAGCACTCAACAGATTAGTTCTTTAAAATGTTAGTTTGGAAACTATGCTATTTGCCTTTGAATATCAGTCCCATCAACCAGCTCATGACCTAGACAAGTCATTCATATTCCTGTATAACTGATTTCTCATCAATAACATGAAGATAAACTTAATATCTTTATTTTTTATTTTTATAATTGATAAATGACTGAAAACCATTTTTTATACCTCAGAAATACACCAAATGTTTGTGTGCTAATATTTAGAGTCTGTTCGACAAGTAGTAAAGCAAACTTATTTTTAAAGAAATAGGATGAACTTATCAAAAATTAAAGGTATTGATTATAGCTACGTTTTAAGATTCCTCTTCTTTTTTTTACAAAAGGAGTCTGAGCATTACATGCATAACAATTTATTCAAATCCATTCTCCACTCCTCTTTCAACTCTTCACAGATACTCTTCTTAATCTCTAGCTCTTCCAATTTCATATTTTCTATTGTTTTATAATCCACAGAGTCCAGTTTGCCATCCCTGTATAAACATGCATGTATGTTCATAGGCTAAAACATGGGCAACTTAAGAGGTTTTCCTGAAAAACTGACTCTCCCTTTCCTGTTAGCCACCAACTAACCTTAAATGCCAGCAGCTACTCAGATGGGGGTGAAGCCTTCTAAGTCACAACATTGCTGTGCTGGAAAGTGCCTGAGATTCTTCTAGAAGTGAGGTTGTTTACAACATTTGTAATTCGGGATGTAATGTATATCCTAGTAAATATAAATTTGGTAGAATGTAATAATATTCTTGGAATATACCATAAGAAAATTATTAATAGGACATTATTAGGACATCAAAAGTTCTGCTGAATAGCAATCTTACTTGCTTGGATACTAGCATTAGTACTAGTTTCACAGAAAGACATCTTGGGCGCTCAAAAAACGTCTAAACGGGATGTAACAATGACAGACAGAGGATAAGTATAAAGACAGACAGAATGTCAAAGTTCAAGGAGAAGAAGATCCATTTTTAGGAATCAAACATATTTTTACTTTTCAAGTTTATAATATGAACAATAACAGGCAGTTTAGCCTCTAAATGACTTTATGTCATAAGAGCTCATGGGTTGTGAACAAATATCTCCTTACAGGTAAACTGTGACATCATTCTGTAATCCCTACAAGAACCTTTGAAACAAGTACTAATTCTTACTTTAGTCTTCTATTTCCTTCAAACTCAAAAAAGAAAAACCAACAGAAAGAGAGAGAGAGAGAGAGAGAGAGAGAGAGAGAGAGAGAGAAAGAGAGAGAGAGAGAGATGCTAGAACTCCAGGAGTCCTCAGAATATTAGCATAGTATTAATGATCTGGATGAATAGCAGTTAGCAGTTTTTGACTTTTACCTCCAGTGTCATGGGCCATATTTAGAAGATGGGAGATGATAAACAAATTAATATTCTCTCACAAGAAGAGCCACGTCACCTCATGTAAAGGTCAGTGTCTGTACTATCAGGTCCTATGCATTCCTCAAAAGAAAAAGATGGGAAAGAGTAGATCCAGGTAGGTCCCAAGAAACCTGCTTTAGTTTCTGTGTGATGATATGTACTTTGCTCAATCGATTCAGAGGGCTTTGTTCTGGTTTCCTCCATCCCCATTAGTTCTTACAATCACCCCTCTAGTTCTTACCACCTCTTCTTCTGTGAGATTCCCTGCTGATAGAGAACTCTACTGTAGATCCTTTCTCTGCATAATGTCTGACTGTGTGTCCCTTCATCTGTTCTCACCTGATGCCAGAGGAAGCTCCTCTGATTTCTTTATTCTGTGACATACTTGTTCAGTGATACAAAGATGGGTTGCATTCTTTATGTTGCATTTGTTTAACACTGTGAAGTTGTGTTACCTTGCCTGTCTGAAAGACCTGATTGGTTTAATAAAAGCTGAATGTACAGTTGCTATGCAGGAGAAAGGATTGGTGGCAATGGCAGGCAAAGAGAATAAACAGGAGAAAGAAAGAGGAAAAAAAAGATCAAGGAATAAGAAAAATGAGAGAAGGACTCTGGGGCCTGCTACCCAGTCATCCAGCCTCACAGCCAGTCATGGAGCAAGAGTGGAAGTAAGACACACAGAAATACAAATAGAAAAAAGCCCAGAGGCAAAAGGAAGAGGCAATAATTTAAGAAAAGTTGGTTAGAATCAAGCCAAACAAAGGCCAGGCATTCACAAACAATCATAAGCCTTCTAGTTTATTTGGTAGCTGGTTGTCAGGATCCTCAAAACAGTTAATAGTAGGAGAAAAAAAACCCAACAACACAGTTGAACAACTTGAAATCAAGAATACTAATACATTAAGCACTTTTTTGCATTGTTAAAGATTGTTTTAGCTATCCTGCATTATTTGACTTCCATGTGATTTTGAGATTTACCCTTTTAAGTTCTGTAAAAGAGTGTTTTAGAATTTGGGGATTCTATTAAATTTGTAGATAGTCTTTGGTAAGATGGCCATTTTTACTTTCTTATGTCTACTTTTCCATGAACATGGAAGATTCTTCCATCTTCTGATATCTTCTCTTTTCAAGGACATGAGGTTTTTATATACTAGTCTTTCACTTGCATGGTTAGCGTTACCTCAAGAAGTTTGATGTATTATAAAAGATCTTTCCATGATTTCATACTCAGTCAATTTTTAATTTATACATAGAAGTGCTACTGACTTTTTTGTTTAATCTTGAATCCAGTCACATTGCTGAAAGTGTTTTTCAGTCATGTGAGGTTCTTAGAGGAATTTTTAGTGTCCCTTATGTATACTATCATAATATCTGCAAATAAGGATACTTTGAATTATTCTTTTTCAATTCATCTCAGTTAGTTGTCTTACTTATTGCTCCAGCTAAAATGAAAAGTATTACATTGAATAGATACAGAGACAGTGGACACTCTTGTTTTGTTCCTGATTTTAATGGAATTTCTTTGATTTTTTTTCCATTGAATTTTATATAGGCTTGGTGTAAATTGCCTTTACCATGTTTAGACACATCACTGTTCGATTTCCTCAAATACCATTTCTGTATCTAGTGAGATAAAAATGTGGTGTTTTCATTCTAATCCTTTATATAGTGGATTACTTTTCTTTTTTCTTTTTTTGAATTTTCACATATCTATTCAACCCTGCATCTCTGGGATGTGGCCTGCTTGATTATGGTGGATGATCTTTTTGTTTGTTTGTTTGTTTTGAAAGTAATTTTATTAAATTATAAAAGTTTCCATTTCCGCCCCTCTTCCCAACACTCTCCCACTCCCCCCACTCCCTCTCCTCCTCCCTCTTCGACCCTTAGGGCAGTCAGCATTTCCTGCCCTGTGGGAAGTTCAAGTTCCTCCCCCCTCCCTCCAGGTCCAGGAAGGTGAGTATCCAAACAGACTGGATCCCCAAAATCCAGTATATGCAGAGGAAACAAGTCCCAGTGTCATAGTCAATGGCTTTTCAGAAAGACTTCGGGCCAGCCACATTCAGAGAATCCGGCCAAATTCCGAGAATCTGGTTAGATCACCTCCTCGTTCAGTACCAGTCCAACTGGCCCTGGTAAACTCTCACTAGATCCGTCCCCTTGTATCAGTGGGTGATAGCATCCCTCGCAGTCCTGATTTCCTTTTTCATGTTCTTCCTCCTTCTGCTCCTCATTTGGACCTTGGGGTGCTCACTCCGGTGCTCCAATGTGGGTCTCCATCTGTATCGCCGTCCTTCGCCAGATGAAGGATCTATGGTGATAAGCAAAATATTCATCAGTATGGTTATGGGCCAAGGCCGGTTCAGGCACCCTCTCCTCTGTCCAGAGAACAATCTGGGGGTCTCTCCTTGGACCTGGGATCCCATATATAATCAAGTCTCCTGTAAACCCTAAAATGACTCCCTTAGTTGAAATATATTTTTCCCTGATCCCATATTCATCCTTCCTCCCTCCCCCCCATCCCAGGCCACCGAGCTTTCCCCATTCCTCCCCTACTCCCTTCTCTCAACCCTCTTCCCTTCCAACAACCCTCCCCCCCACCCCCCCCCCCCCACGGACCCGAGGTTACCTGGGACTCTTGTCTATTTCCTACCTCCTGGCGGATAGCTAAATAATCTTCATCAGGTTCATCTTCTTATTTAGCTTCTCTAGGATCACGAATAATAGGCTCAAAGACCTTTAATTATGGTTAGAATCCACTTATGAGTGAATACATACCGTGTTCCTCTTTTTGGGTCTGGCTTACCTCACTCAGTAAAGCATTTTCTATTTCCATCCATTTGCATGCAAAATTCAAGATGTCATTGTTTTTTACTGCTGAGTAAAACTCTAATGTGTATATGTTCCACACCTTTTTTAACCATTCTTCTATTGAGGGGCACCTAGGCTGTTTCCAGGTTCTGGTTATTACAAATAGTGCTGCTATGAACATAGTAGAACAAATGCTTTTGTAGTATGTTAGGGAATCTCTAGGGTATATTCCCAAGAGTGGAATTGCTGGGTCCTGAGGGAGGTTGACTCCCAGTTTCCTGAGAAAGCGCTACACTGATTTCCACAGTGGCTGCACAAGTTTGCATTCCCACCAACAATGGATGAGACTTCCCCTCTCTCCACATCCTCTCCAGCATAGGCTATCGTTGGTGTTTTTGACTTTAGCTATTCTGACAGGTGTAAGATGGTATCTCAAAGTGGTTTTGATTTGCATTTCCCTGATCGCTAAGGAGGGTCAGCATGACCTTAAGTGTCTTCTGGCCATTCGAAGTTCATCTGTTGTGAATTCTCTGTTAAGTTCAGTACCCCATTTTTTAATTGGGTTAATTAGAGTTTTAGTGTCTAGTTTTTTGAGTTGTTTGTAGATTTTGGAGATCAGACCTTTGTCTGATGAGGGGTTTGTGAAGATCTTCTCCCAGTCAGAAGGCAGCCTTTTTGTCTTACTGACAGTGTCCTTTGCTTTACAGAAGCTTCTCAGTTTCAGTAGATCCCATTTTTTCACTGTTTCTCTTATTGTCTGTGCTACTGGGGTCCTACTTAGGAAGGGGCCTCCTGTACCTATATCTTGTAAACTACTTCCCACTATCTCTTCTTTCAGGTTCAAAGTGGTCAGATTAATATTGATGTTTTTAATCCATTTGGTCTTGATTTTGGTGCATGGTGATAGATATGGATCGACTTTCATTCTTTTACAGGTTGACATCCAGTTATGCCAGCACCATTTGTTAAAGATGCTTTCCTTCTTCCATTGTATACCTTTAGCTCCCTTGTCAAAAATTAGGTGTTCATAGGTTTGTGGGTTAATATCTGGGTCTTCTATTCGATTCCAGAGGTCGCCTTCTCTGTTCTTATGCCAATACCAAGCTGTTTTCAATACTGTAGCTCTGTAATAGAGTTTGAAGTCAGGGATGGTAATGCCTCCAGAAGTTCTTTTATTGTATAAGATTGTTTTGGCTATCCTGGGTTTTTTGTTTTGCCATATAAACTTGATTATTGTTCTCTCAAGGTCTGTGAAGAAGTTTGATGGGATTTTGATGGGGATTGCATTGAATCTATAGATTGCTTTTGGTAGAATTGCCATTTTTACTATGTTGATTCTCCCAATCCAAGAGCAGGGGAGGTCTTTCCATGTTCTGGTATCCTCCTCAATTTCTTTCTTCAACGACTTAAAGTTCTTGTGAAATAGGTCTTTCACTTCCTTGGTTAGAGTAATCCCAAGATATTTTATGCTATTTGTGGCTATCATGAAAGGTGATGTTTCTCTGATTTGCCTCTCTGCTTCTTTATCCTTTGTGTATAGGAGGGCCACTGATTTTTTGGAGTTGATCTTGTATCCTGCCACGTTACTAAAGGTGTTTTTCAGCTGTAGGAGTTCTTTGGTAGAGTTTTTGGGGTCACTTATGTATACTATCATATCATCAGCAAATAACAAAAGTTTAACTTCATCCTTTCCAATACGAATCCCCTTGATCTCCTTATGTTGTCTTATTGCTATTGCTAGAACTTCAAGCACTATATTGAAGAGGTATGGAGAGAGTGGACAGCCTTGTCGCATTCCTGATTTTAGTGGAAAGGCTTTGAATTTCTCTCCATTCAATTTGATGTTAGCTGTCGGCTTGCTGTATATTGCTTATATTATATTTAGGCATGATCCTTGTATCCCCAGTCTCTCCAACACCTTTATCATAAATGGGTGTTGAATTTTGTCAAATGCTTTTTCAGCATCTAGTGAGATGATCATATGGTTTTCTTTCTTTCAGTTTATTTATATGATGGATTACATTGATAGATTTGCGTATGTTGAACCAGCCCTGCATCTCTGGAATGAAGCCGACTTGATCATAATGGAAAATTTTTCTAATGTGTTCTTGGATTCGGTTTGCCAGGATTTTATTGAGAATTTTCGCATCGATGTTCATGAGTGAGATTGGCCTGTAATTCTCTTTCTTGGTTATGTCTTTGTGTGGTTTTGGTATTAGGGTAACTGTAGCTTCATAAAAGGAGTTAGGCAATGATTCTTCTGTTTCTATATTGTGGAATACGTTAAGGAGTATAGGTGTTAGCTCTTCCTGGAAGTTCTGGTGGAATTCTGCATTGAAACCATCTGGTCCTGGGCTTTTTTTGGCAGGGAGATTTCTGATAACAGCTTCTAATTCTTCACGACTAACAGGTCTATTGAGATTGTTCACCTGTTCTTGGTTCAACTTTGGTATATGGTACTTATCTAAAAAAATGTCCATTTCTTTCACATTTTCCAACTTTGTGGCACATAAACTATCATAGTAGATCTAATGATTCTCTGATATTTCCTCTGTGTCTGTGGTTATGTCCCCCTTTTCATGTCTGATCTTATTAATTTGCATGTACTCTTTCTGCCGTTTGATTAATTTGGATAGGGGTTTGTCAATCTTGTTTATTTTCTCCAAGAACCAGTTTTTTGATTCATTGATTCTTTGGATTGTTTTCTCTGTTTCTATTTTGTTGATTTCAGCCCTCAGTTTGATTATTTCCAGTCTTCTAGACTTCCTGGGTGAATCAGCTTCTTTTTTTTCTAGAGCTTTCAAGTGTGCTATGAACTTTCGCTTAGCACTGCTTTCATAGTGTCCCATAGGTTTGAGTATGTTGTGTCTTTGTTTTCATTAAATTCAAGGAAGAGTTTAATTTCTTTCTTTATTTCTTCCTTGACCCAGGGGTGATTTAGGAGTTGACCGTTCAACTTCCATGAGTTTGTTGGCTTCCTGGGGGAGGCATTGTTGTTGAATTCTAATTTTAGTCCATGGTCAACTGACAAGACACAGGTGGTTACTAATATTTTTTTGTATCTGTGGAAATTTGCTTTGTTACCGAGTATGTGGTCAATTTTCGAAAAGGTTCCATGACATGCAGAGAAAAAGGTATATTCTTTCCTATTTGGGTGGAGTGTTCTATAGATGTCTGTTAAGTCCATTTGATTCAATACCTCCAATAAATCTCCTAATTCTCTGTTTGGTTTCTGTCTGATTGACCTTTCCATTGGTGAGAGAGGAGTGTTGAAGTCTCCTACTATTAGTGTGTGTGGTTTGATGACTGCCTTGAGTTCTAGAAGAGTTTCTTTTACATATGTGGGTGCCTTTATATTAGGAGCATAGATATTCAGGATTGAGACTTCCTCCTGATGAATTGTTCCAGTTATGATTATGAAATATCCATCTCCATTTCTTCTGATTGATTTTAGTTTGAAGTCGATTTTGTTAGATATTAGAATGGCCACACCCGCTTGTTTCTTAGGTCCATTTGCTTGGAAAACCTTTTCCCAACCCTTTACTCTGAGTAGGTGTCTGTCTTTGTGGTTGAGGTGTGTTTCTTGGAAACAGCAGAATGTTGGATCCTGTTTTCGTATCCAATCCCTAAGTCTGTGCCTCTTTATAGGTGAATTGAATCCATTGATATTAAGTGATATTAATGACCAGTGGCTGTTTACTCCGGTCATTTTTTTTTTTAGGTAATAGAGTGTATGTGTTTTCTTTCTTTGATTTGTGCTTGTGAATGGTCGCTAGATGTTTGAGTTATTGTAGTCAGTGTTGGGAATGTTGGATTCCTTTGGTAGTGATTTTCCTTCTACTATTCTCTGTAAGGCTGGATTAGTAGCTACGTATTGTTTAAATTTGTTTTTACCCTGGAATATTTTGTTTTCTCCGTTGATAGTGAACGATAGCTTGGCTGGGTATAGTAGTCTGTGTTTGCATCCATGGTCTCTTAGTTTCTGCAGTACCTCTATCCAGAATCTTCTGGCTTTCATGGTTTCCATAGAGAAGTCCGGTGTAAGCCTGATAGGTTTACCTTTATAAGTTACTTGACCTTTTTCCTTTGCAGCTCTTAAAATTTTTTCTTTAATCTGTATGTTTTGTGTTTTGATTATTATATGGCGAGGGGATGTTTTTTTCTGATCCAGTCTATTCGGTGTTCTGTATGTTTCTTGAACCTTCATAGGAATATCGTTCTTTAGGTTGGGAAAGTTTTCTTCTATAATTTTGTTGAATATATATTCTGGTCCTTTGATCTGCAGTTCTTCTCCTTCTTCAATCCCTATTATTCTTAGATTTGGTTTTTTTTATTGTGTCCCAGATTTCTTGAATGTTTTGTGATGAGAATTTGTTGGATTTGCCGTTTTCTTTGACCACAGCACTTATTTTCTCTATGCTATCTGCAGAATCTGAGATTCATTCTTCTATCTCTTGTATTCTATTGGTTATGCTTGATTCTGTAGTCTCCGTTTGTTTACCTAGGTTTTCCATATCCAGCCGGTTGTCGGTTTGTGTTTTCTTCATTACCTCCCTTTCAGTTTTCAATTCTTTTTTTTTTTTTGTTTTTTTTTTTTTTTTTTTGTTTTTGTTTTTTTGTTTTTTTTTTTTTTCGGTAAAACCATAAATTTTTTTTATTTGTTCACCAAACGTCTATTGAAAGTCCATTATGCAGAAATCATGTAGTAGATACTGGGTATATGGCATCCACAAAGGTACAGAGAAAATCTTCCTCAAACAGGATTCAAAACACCTAAATAATAAGCAAATAAGAAGTTTAGTAGCCTGGTGCAGACTCAGATGTGACTACATAGAATATACTTGCTATCTCTGGCCAGACAATAGGAATAAACCCTGGTAATAAGGAGACAAGATATGATGATGAGCATAAAATATGAGGAGAACAGAAAGCAACCAAAGAAAGCATGTAGTGTGCTTTCTAGAACTAAGAATGCCAGTCTGCTAGGTTAGAACAAAGGAAACGTGATGTAATTAAGCTGAGAACAGCATGAGCAAAGCGTGATAAAAGAAAGCAGTAGCTCCACAAGCTCCACAGATATATTGATGCCATGCAAGGAAAACAAGCATGGTTAGATATTGGCTACAGTTCTTATGATTTATTTATTTATTTATTTATTTATTTATTTTTTTTATTAATAATTAAATTCATAGTTTCCATTTCCACCCCCCCTCCCAACACCCTCCCACTCCCCCTACTCCCCCTCCTCCTCCCTCTTCGTCCCCCAGGGCAGTCAGGGTTTCCTGCCCTGTGGGAAGTTCCAGTTCCTTCCCCCTCCCTCCAGGTCCAGGAAGGTGAGTGTCCAAACAGACTGGATCCCCAAAATCCATTATATGTAGAGGAAACAGGTCCCAGTGTCATAGTCAATGGCTTTTCAGAAAGACTTCGGGTCAGCCACAGTCAGAGAATCCAGCCAAATTCGGAGAGTCTGGTTAGATCACATCCTCTTTCAGTCCCAGTCCAACTGGCCTTGGTAAACTCTCACTAGATCCGTCCCCTTGTATCAGTGGGTGATGGCATCCCTCGCAGTACTGAATTCGTTTTTCATATTCTTCCTCCTTCTGCTCCTCATTTGGACCTCGGGGGGCTCAGTCCCGTACTGCAATGTGGGTTTCCGACTGTATCGCCGTCCTTCATCAGATGCAGGATCTATGGTGATAAGCAAAATATACATCAGTATGGACATGGGCCACGGCCGATTCAGGCACCCACTCCTCTGTCCAGAGAGCAATCTGGGGGATCTCTCCTTGGACCTGGGATCCCATATATACTCAAGTCTCCTGTAAACCCTAAAATGGGTCCCTTAGTTGAAATATAATCTTCCCTGATCCCTTGTTCATCCTTCCTCCCTCCCCCCCCCATCCCAGGCCACCAAGCTTTCCCCTTTCTTCCCCTACTCCCTTCTCTCTAACCTTCTCCCCTTCCATCGACCCTCCCTCCCCCCCATGCACCCGAGGTTACCTGGGACTCTTGTCTATTTCCTACCTCCTGGTGGATAGCTAAATAATCTTCATCAGGTTCATCTTCTTATTTAGCTTCTCTAGGATCACGAATAATAGGCTCAAAGACCTTTAATTATGGTTAGAATCCACTTATGAGTGAATACATACCGTGTTCCTCTTTTTGGGTCTGGCTTACCTCACTCAGTAAAGCGTTTTCTATGTCCATCCATTTGCATGCAAAATTCAAGATGTCATTGTTTTTTACCGCTGAGTAAAACTCTAATGTGTATATGTTCCACACCTTTTTTAACCATTCTTCTATTGAGGGGCACCTAGGCTGTTTCCAGGTTCTGGCTATTACAAATAGTGCTGCTATGAACAAAGTAGAACAAATGCTTTTGTAGTATGATCGGGAATCTTTAGGGTATATTCCCAAGAGTGGAATTGCTGGGTCCTGAGGGAGGTTGACTCCCAGTTTCCTGAGAAACCGCCACACTGATTTCCACAGTGGCTGCACGAGTTTGCATTCCCACCAACAATGGATGAGTGTTCCCCTCACCCCACATCCTCTCCAGCATAGGATATCATTGGTGTTTTTGACTTTAGCTATTCTGACAGGTGTAAGATGGTATCTCAAAGTGGTTTTGATTTGCATTTCCCTGATCGCTAAGGAGGTTGAGCATGACCTTAAGTGTCTTCTGGCCATTCGAAGTTCATCTGTTGTGAATTCTCTGTTAAGTTCAGTACCCCATTTTTTAATTGGGTTAATTAGAGTTTTAGTGCCTAGTTTCTTGAGTTCTTTGTATATTTTGGAGATCAGACCTTTGTCTGATGAGGGGTTGGTGAAGATCTTCTCCCAGTCAGAAGGCAGCCTTTTTGTCCTACTGACAGTGTCCTTTGCTTTACAGAAGCTTCCCAGTTTCAGTAGATCCCATTTATTCATTGTTTCTCTTATTGTCTGTGCTGCTGGGGTCCTGCTTAGGAAGAGGCCTCCTGTGCCTAAATCTTGTAGACTATTTCCCACTTTCTCTTCTATCAGGTTCAAAGTGGACGGATTAATGTTGATGTCTTTAATCCATTTGGACTTGATTTTTGTGCATGGTGATAGATATGGATCTACTTTCATTTTTTTACAGGTTGACATCCAGTTATGCCAGCAAAATTTGTTAAAGATGCTGTCCTTCTTCCATTGTATACCTTTAGCTCCCTTGTCGAAAATTAGGTGTTCATAAGTTTGTGGGTTAATATCTGGGTCTTCTATTCGATTCCATAGGTCGACTTCTCTGTTCTTATGCCAATACCAAGCTGTTTTCAATACTGTAGCTCTATAATAGAGTTTGAAGTCAGGGATGGTAATGCCTCCAGAAGTTCTTTTATTATATAAGATTGTTTTGGCTATCCTGGGTTTTTTGTTTTGCCATATAAACTTGATTATTGTTCTCTCAAGGTCTGTGAAGAAGTTTGATGGGATTTTGATGGGGATTGCATTGAATCTATAGATTGCTTTTGGTAGAATTGCCATTTTTACTATGTTGATTCTCCCAATCCAAGAGCAGGGGAGGTCTTTCCATTTTCTGGTATCCTCCTCAATTTCTTTCTTCAAAGACTTAAAGTTTTTGTCAAATAGGTCTTTCACTTCCTTGGTTAGAGTAACCCCAAGATATTTTATGCTATTTGTGGCTATCATGAAAGGTGATGCTTCTCTGATTTCCCTCTCTGCTTCTTTATCCTTTGTGTATAGGAGGGCCACTGATTTTTTGGAGTTGATCTTGTATCCTGCCACGTTACTAAAGGTGTTTATCAGCTGTAGGAGTTCTTTGGTAGAGTTTTTGGGGTCACTTATGTAAACTATCATATCGTCAGCAAATAACGAAAGTTTAACTTCATCCTTTCCAATTCGAATCCCCTTGATCTCCTTATGTTGTCTTATTGCTATTGCTAGAACTTCAAGCACTATATTGAAGAGGTATGGAGAGAGTGGACAGCCTTGTCGCGTTCCTGATTTTAGTGGAAAGGCTTTGAGTTTCTCTCCATTCAGTTTGATGTTAGCTGTCGGCTTGCTGTATATTGCTTTTATTATATTTAGGTATGATCCTTGTATCCCCAGTCTCTCCAACACCTTTATTATAAATGTGTGTTGAATTTTGTCAAATGCTTTTTCAGCATCTAGTGAGATGATCATATGGTTTTTTTCTTTCAGTTTATTTATATGATGGATTACATTGATAGATTTGCGTATGTTGAACCAGCCCTGCATCTCTGGAATGAAGCCGACTTGATCATAATGGATAATTTTTCTAATGTGCTCTTGGATTCGGTTTGCCAGTATTTTATTGAGAATTTTCGCGTCGATGTTCATGAGTGAGATTGGCCTGTAATTCTCTTTCTTGGTTGTGTCTTTGTGTGGTTTTGGAATTAGGGTAACTGTAGCTTCATAAAAGGAGTTAGGCAATGACTCTTCTGTTTCTATATTGTGGAATACGTTAAGGAGTATAGGTATTAGCTCTTCCTGGAAGTTCTGGTAGAATTCTACATTGAAACCATCTGGTCCTGGGCTTTTTTTGGTAGGGAGATTTTTGATAACAGCTTCTAATTCTTCACGACTAACAGGTCTATTTAGGTTGTTCACCTGTTCTTGGTTCAACTTTGGTATATGGTACTTATCTAAAAAAATGTCCATTTCTTTTACATTTTCCAACTTTGTGGCATATAAACTTTCGTAGTAAGATCTAATGATTCTCTGAATTTCCTCTGTGTCTGTGGTTATGTCCCCCTTTTCATTTCTGATCTTATTAATTTGCATGTTCTCTCTCTGCCGTTTGATTAACTTGGCTAGGGGTTTGTCAATCTTGTTGATTTTCTCCAAGAACCAGCTTTTTGATTCATTGATTCTTTGGATTGTTTTCTCTGTTTCTATTTTGTTGATTTCAGCCCTCAGTTTGATTATTTCCAGTCTTCTAGACCTCCTGGGTGAATCAGCTTCTTTTTTTTCTAGATCTTTCAATTGTGCTGTTAATTCTCCAATGTGTGCTTTCTCCGCTTTCTTTAATTGGGCACTTAGTGCTATGAACTTTCCTCTTAGCACTGCTTTCATAGTGTCCCATAGGTTTGAGTATGTTGTGTCTTTGTTTTCATTAAATTCAAGGAAGAGTTTAATTTCTTTCTTTATTTCTTCCTTGACCCAGGGGTGATTTAGTAGTTGACTGTTCAGTTTCCATGAGTTTGTTGGCTTCCTGGGGGGAGCATTGTTGTTGAATTCTAATTTTAGTCCATGGTGATCTGACAAGACACAGGTAGTTACTAATATTTTTTTGTATCTGTGGAAGTTTACTTTGTTACCGAGTATGTGGTCAATTTTCGAGAAGGTTCCATGAGCTGCAGAGAAAAAGGTATATTCTTTCCTATTTGGGTGGAGTGTTCTATAGATGTCTGTTAAGTCCATTTGATTCAATACCTCCAATAGGTCTCTCAATTCTCTGTTTGGTTTCTGTCTGATTGACCTGTCCATTGGTGAGAGAGGAGTGTTGAAGTCTCCTACTATTAGTGTGTGTGTTTTGATGACCGCCTTGAGTTCTAGAAGAGTTTCTTTTACATATGTGGGTGCCTTTATATTAGGAGCATAGATATTCAGGATTGAGACTTCCTCCTGATGAATTGTTCCAGTTATGAGTATGAAATGTCCATCTCCATTTCTTCTGATGGATTTTAGTTTGAAGTCGATTTTGTTAGATATTAGAATGGCCACGCCCGCTTGTTTCTTAGGCCCATTTGCTTGGAAAACCTTTTCCCAACCCTTTACTCTGAGTAGGTGTCTGTCTTTGTGGTTGAGGTGTGTTTCTTGGAAACAGCAGAATGTTGGATCCTGTTTTCGTATCCAATCTCTAAGTCTGTGCCTCTTTATAGGTGAATTGAGTCCATTGATATTAAGTGATATTAATGACCAGTGGTTGTTGACTCCGGTCATTTTTTTTTTTTTGTTAGGTAGTAGAGTATATGTGTTTTTCTTCTTTAATTTGTGCTTGTGAATGGTGGCTAGATGTTCGAGTTATTGTAGGCCGTGTTGGGAATGTTGGATTCCTTCGGTAGTGATTTTCCTTCTACTATTTTCTGTAAGGCTGGATTAGTAGCTACGTATTGCTTAAATTTGTTTTTATCCTGGAATATTTTGTTTTCTCCGTTGATAGTGAACAGTAGCTTGGCAGGGTATATTAGTCTGGGTTTGCATCCATGGTCTCTTAGTTTCTGCAGTACCTCTATCCAGGATCTTCTGGCTTTCATGGTTTCCATAGAGAAATCCGGTGTAAGCCTGATAGGTTTACCTTTATAAGTTACTTGACCTTTTTCCTTTGCAGCTCTTAAAATTTTTTCTTTAATATTTATGTTTTGTGTTTTGATTATTATATGACACGGGGATGTTTTTTTCTGATCCAATCTATTCGGTGTTCTGTATGCTTCTTGAACCTTCATAGGAATATCGTTCTTTAGGTTGGGAAAGTTTTCTTCTATAATTTTGTTGAGTATATTTTCTGGGCCTTTGATCTGCAGTTCTTCTCCTTCTTCAATCCCTATTATTCTTAGATTTGGTTTTTTTATTGTGTCCCAGATTTCCTGAATGTTTTGTGAAGAGAATTTGTTGGATTTGCCATTTTCTCTGACCAGAGCATTTATTTTCTCTATGGTATCTTCAGAATCTGAGATTCGTTCTTCTATCTCTTGTATTCTATTGGTTATGCTTGATTCTGTAGTCTCCGTTCGTTTACCTAGGTTTTCCATATCCAGCCGGTTCTCGTTTTGTGTTTTCTTCATTGCCTCCATTTCAGTTTTCAATTCTTGGACTGTTTCCTTTACTTGTTTGATTGTTTTTTCTTGGTTTCTCAGGGTATCACTCACGGATTTACTTATTTCTTCAAACTTTTTGTTATATTTCTCATCCATTTCTATACTCATTTCTTCAAACTTTTTGTTATACTTCTCGACCAGTTCCTTAAGGGAGTTATTCATATCCTGTTTAAGGGACTCTATTGCTTTCATAATGGCACTTTTTTCCACTTCATCTGGGTTAGAGTGTTCAAATCCTTCTGTTGTAGGGTCGTTGGGATCTGATATTTTCATGTTGTTTTTCAGATTGTTGGAGGAGGTCTTGCCTTGGCGTCTGCCCATCTCTTCGATCCAATGCTCTCTATTGGAGCTTCTGGTATCGGGTCAGGTTCCCTTGTTGGGCAGGGAGTTCACTGATAGAATGCCTACCTTTCCCCAGGCAGGGTATTGAAGCACAGGCACTCCCTCTTTCCGGGATGCCCCTACAGAGCAGGCCCAGTGTGCAAGGCAGCTGAACTGGGGAAATTTTATGGCCTCAGTGGGAGGGGAGAATTATAGAAATTTGTACCTGGATGGAAGCTGGGATGGCAGGCGGGAGAGCCTAGCAGTGTGGACACAGCACTGCAGGCTGACCTGGGAGTCTATGGGGTCGGGGAAAGTCCTAGCTCCCCCTCACCGGGGCCGCTGCCGTGGCCCGAATCAACTCACCACTCGGAAGGCCCTCTGGATGGAAGCTGGGATGGCTGGCGGGAAGCTAGCAGGGTGGAGCCAGCAGGGCAGGCTGACCTGGGAGTCTATGGGGTCGGGGAAAGTCCTAGCTCCCCCTCGCCGGGGCCGCTGCCGTGGCCCGAATCAACTCACCACTCGGAAGGCCCTCTGGATGGAAGCTGGGATGGCTGGCGGGAAGCTAGCAGGGTGGAGCCAGCAGGGCAGGCTGACCTGGGAGTCTATGGGGTCGGGGAAAGTCCTAGCTCCCCCTCGCCGGGGCCGCTGCCGTGGCCCGAATCAACTCACCACTCGGAAGGCCCTCTGGATGGAAGCTGGGATGCCTGGCGGGAAGCTTGCAGGGTGGAGCCAGCAGGGCAGGCTGACCTGGGAGTCTATGGGGTCGGGGAAAGTCCTAGCTCCCCCTCGCCGGGGCCGCTGCCGTGGCCAGAATCAACTCACCACTCGGAAGGCCCTCTGGATGGAAGCTGGGATGCCTGGCGGGAAGCTAGCAGGGTGGAGCCAGCAGGGCAGGCTGACCTGGGAGACTATGGGGTCGGGGAAAGTCCTAGCTCCCCCTTGCCGGGGCCGCTGCCGTGGCCCGAATCAACTCACCACTCGGAAGGCCCTCTGGATGGAAGCAGGAATGGCTGGCGGAAAGCTAGCAGGATGGAGCCAGCAGGGCAGGCTGACCTGGGAGTCTATGGGGTCGGGGAAAGTCCTAGCTCCCCCTCGCCGGGGCCGCTGCCGTGGCCCGAATCAACTCTCAGTTTTCAATTCTTGAACTGTTTCCTTTACTTGGTTGATTGTATTTTCTTGGTTTTTCAGGGTCTCATTCACGGATTTACTTATTTCTTCAAACTTTTTGTTATATTTCTCATCTATTTCTATACTCATTTCTTCAAACTTTTTGTTTTATTTCTCATCCAATTCTTTAAGGGAGTTATTCATATCCTGTTTAAAGGACTCTATTGCTTTCATAATGGCACTTTTTTCCACTTCTTCTGGGTTAAGGTATTCAAGTCCTTCTATTGTAGGGTCCTTGGGATCTGGTGTTTTCATGTTGATTTTCAGATTGTTGGATGAGTTCTTGCCTTGGCGTCTGCCCATCTCTTACTTCAAATGTTCTCTATTGGAACTTCTGTTACCGGGTCAGGTTCCCTTCTTGGGCAGGGACTTCACTGACAGAATGCCCACCTTTCCTCAGGCAGGCTATTGAAGCACAGGCACTCCCTCTTTCTGGGATGCGCCTACAGCCCAGGCCCAGCTTGTAAGGCAGCTGAGCTGGGGAAATTTTATGGCCCCAGGGGGAAGGGAGAAATATAGGAATTCGTACCTGGATGGGAGCTGGGATGGCAGGCGGGAGGGGGTAGCCAGCACTGCAGGGAGACCTGGGGGTCTATGGGGTCAGGGAACGCCCAAGCTCCTCCTCACCAGGACCCTGCCATGGCCCGAAGCAAACTCACCCCTCCTATGGCCCTCTGCTAGAAGTCGGGGCCCCTGCTGGTCAGGGATGTGGCTGAGCTGGCACCTGGTCCACCTGTCCTCAGGGAGGCCTTTAAGACCCAGGAACTGCCTCCAGCCGGGATGCGCCTACAGCTCAGGCCCAGCTTGCAAGGCAGCTGAGCTGGCGAAATTTTATGGCCCCAGGCAGAAGGGAGAAATATAGGAATTCGTACCTGGATGGGAGCTGGGATGGCAGGCAAGAGGGGGTAGCCAGCACTGCAGGGCGACCTGGGGGTCTATGGGGTCGGGGAGCACCCAAGCTCCTCCTCACCGGGACCCTGCCATGGCCCGAAGCAAACTCACCCCTCCTATGGCCCTCTGCTAGAAGTCAGGGCCCCTGCTGGTCAGGAATGTGGCTGGGCTGGCACCTGAGTTCTTGAATTCAGTTTTTGAGTATTTTATTGAGTTCGTTGTTGTTGTTTTAAGATAGAGTTTCTTTGTGTTGTCCTGGCAATCCAGAAACTCGATATGTAGGCCACACTGGCCTCAAACTCACAGAGAACTGCCTGCCTCTGCCTCCTGAGTGCTGTAATTAAAGCATGTACCATCACTTCCCATTCTTATTGAATAGTTTTGAAACTATATTCATGGATGGATATTGGTTTGTGTATTTCTATCTTTGTTGAGTCTTTGTGTTGTTTTGCTCTCACTGTAACTGTGGCCTCTTAATATGAGTTTGACAATGTTCCTATTCTTTCAAAGACTGAGAAATTCTATGCTAAAGCCTTTTCCCTGGGTGGATTGTTTGTTTGTTTCATTCTTATTGCTTTTTTGTTTTTGTTATTGGAGAATTTTAAATACTGTTTCAATTTTCTTAAGGTTTATATGTTTATATAAATTGTTTATCTGAACTTGATTTATTTTTTTGGTAGTACCTAACACAAATATAACCATTTCTTTTAGATTTTTTAATATGATGAAATATTTTTTTTCAATGTGATTTATGATTCCCTGGGTTTCTTTGGTGTCTGTTGTTATGTCTTTATTTTTCTTTCTGATTTTGATAATTTAGAAATTTTCTTTCTGCCATTTAGTTTGTTTGGATAAGGGTTTGTCTATCTTTTTGCTTTCCTCAAAGGACAAACTCTTTGTTTCTTTGATTCTTTGTGTTTTTCTCTTATCTATATTATATTGTTTTTTAGCCCTTAGGTTAATAATTATCATCTTGAGTGTGCTTGATTCTTTTTGTTCTAGAGCTTTTAGTTCTGTTGTTAAGCTGTTAGTATGAGATATTTCCAATACATTTTTTATAGAGGCAGTCAGCACTATGACCTTTCTTTTCAGCATTGTTTTCACTGTGTCCTGTTTTTGGTATATTGTGTATTCATTTTCTTTAAATTCGAGAAAATCTTTAATTTATTTATTTCTATATTAACCCAGCCTTCATTCAATAGAGAGATGGTAAATTTCCATTATTTGTAAGGTTTCTATTGCTTCTGTTTTTGTTGCTATCCAGCTTTAAAATGTGGTGGCCTGACAGGACTCAGCGAGTTAATTTTCTTATATCTATGGAGCCCTGTTTTGTGTGGAAGTATGTCTTCAGTTTTATAGGAAGTTCCACGTGGTACAGTGTACATGATACATTCTTTTAAGTCCTTGCTAAATATTTGTAAGTATCTGTTGCATCCATTTTGTCTTTGGTGTCTGTTAGTTTCAGTATTTCTTTATTGAGTTTTGTCTGCATCACAAGACCAGGGAGCAAGCAATGTATCCACATCTCCCAATATTAGTATCTGGTTTAATCTGCAGTAGTGTTGCTTTAAAAAAAATGGGTATCCTTGTTTTGGAGGCATAGAGTTAAAATTGGGATGTTGTAATGGATTTTTTCCTTTTATGAATATATAGTGTCTTCTTCTATATCTTTGGTTAGCTGTGGTTTGAATTATACTTTGTTAGTTATTAAAAATAGATATACCAGATTGCTTCTTAGATCCATTTGCCTGAAATTTGTTCTTCCAATCCTTTACCCTGAGGTAATATCTACACTTGATGGAGAAATGTGTTTTTTGGATGCAGCAGAAAGTAGATCCTAGTTTTGCATCCATTCTGTTGTTAGTCTATGTCTTTTTGTTTGAGAATTTGAGACCATAGACTTTGAGAGATATCAATGAGAAACAATTCTTGATTCCTGTTATTTTAATTTTTTGTTTCTGTTTTGGTGGTATTTTTGCTTATATGTATGGGTGCATATGTGTATGTGTGTGTATTTCTCTTCTTTTGATTGTGCTGGTATGAGATTATTTATTCATTTTTTTCATGCATTTATTTAACCTCTTTAGATTGAAGTTTTTCTTTTAACACCTTTAGTGGGGATTGAATTTATGGAGAGACATTGTTTACATTTGACTTGATTTTGGAGTATCATATTTTCTCCCTCTATGGTGCTTGAAAATTTTGCTGGGTACAGCACTGTGGAATGACATGAATGGTATTTTACAGCTTCCATCACATCTGCTAATGCATTTGTTTCTTATAGAGCTCCACTGAGAAGTCAGGTGTAATTTTAGTAGGTCTGCCTTCATATATAAGTAAGTATATGTTCACTTTTTGAGGCTGTCCGTGAGTATTTTAAGAGAAAGACAGTCTTGCAATATTGGAGTCATCAGAGCCTTTTATGACTACTACATTCTACAAAGGATTTTGCTGGGTTTTTACATACATTACTTTGTATTTCCAAATGCATATTCTAATCATGTAACAAAAAATGAATAATAGAGAGATTTTTAGAAGTTTGCATGAATAATTAAGATTCAAGCAGATTGGTTGAGAGTCATCATTACAAGGACGAGACATTTATATTATTTCAGTTACTTTCATTTAGTTAACATGTTAATTATACAAAACTAATCATAAAATGAATTAACGAAAACATCTGGACCTACACACCAGAGAATCTTTAGTTCTGGTCTTCAAGGGAGTGAATTCTCAGAATAGAAATGCAAATTTATGAAAAGATCTCAGCATTTTTACTCTAAATCCTTAGGATGAAAAAGACTGAAAGCTTCAGAAAAAAATCCTAAATCAAAAAATGTGGAGGAAGCATCACTATAAAGAAAAAAGAACATTTCTTGAAACCTCCACCAGACAATTTTGCTACATTGTTATTAACTTTACCTTAATTCCTCAGTTGATCCAAATCATGTACTTCTCCGGCATTCTTGAAACGTCATCTGAAGTGACTTCCTTTGTTTACATAGTTTCACTTATACCAACGTGAAGATCCCATGTTTTTCTTTCTAGGACCTATATCTGTGTTCATAGAGACTGGTCTATTCTAGAAAAATGGTCACTGGACATTCAGAATAATAACATTTCACTTGTGAGAAAAAATAAATGGAATCAGTACATATGCTGACATGGAAAGTACATCATTAAAGACATGCATATAATGCATATCATGTATGCATAATACACACACACACAAGTGGATTTCTCAGTACAACAAAAACTCACTTTATCCTCTATTCTTTGCCTGGGTTGCATTCGTGACTGTGAATGCATTATGTTAGAAAAGAAATAGTACATGAAAGAAACATAACTCTCTAAGACTCTACAAGGAGTAGAATTTGCTCTTTCTTTCTAATATAGATACTGTTTCCAGAGTAATCAATAAGTGATTTTTGGTTTGGGTGTTGATTGGCCCTGTAAACACTCAGTTATAGATGGTGTGAGAATTTGATTGACTTTATCTGCTACTGCTGAACTATTGACTATGGAAACATTCTAAAAGAAGTAGAGTTGTTGGCTTCAATTATGTACCCACTGCTTGAATAGGCCACAGTGAACTAAACCCAGAGACTTACTTATAGCCTTGGCTAACCTCCATGTGTTACTAAAACAAATAAGGATATGAAATGTGAAGTTGTACAGAAGGGTAAGCATGGACAGGGTGCAGAAAAGTCTAGATAGGGTGAGGCATGAGGAGCAATCAGAATGCACTACACCCAAATATTTAATTGTCCCAGGACAAAATTAGGAACTGAAATAAAACTGTAAGACTAAAAACATTTAAAAGCACATTTTGATAAATGACAACATTTGAAGAATTCTTTTAGTAGCAAATTGATCTTGAAGGACTGAATCACATAAAGTAATATGTCTCAAAATGGTTTTTAGAATTAATTAGAATATATATATATATATATATACTTATATGATTAAGCACACTAATTGGAAGTTGAAAGAATATAGGGACCTTCTAAATAACTGCCCTTCTGAGGTTTCCTGTTTCCTCTTTATTTTTTTCTGCAAACTCCTTTGCATTGACCCAAGAAAAAACAATCTTGAGCCAACCATATTGTCATGTACAGATGAGATTGCCATAATGACACTGAGAATCATTTAGTTTTATGTTTGGATCCCACATAAAATCTTATTACACTACTGGCTAATGCATGGAGATATGATCACATTCTGCATGGTCTGCTGCATTGTACATCCTTCATGTGTATAATGAGGTAGCTAAATCCTGATTGCTGAGGCTCCATCATCCATTCCAAGCATCTCAGAATTTAAGTGTCATTCACTTCATGTAACAGTTTATTATAAATACTATATGTAGAAGCATCAAGGTCAACACAGATTACTGAATGCCAAAAAAGAAAGTGAGAAAGAAAGAAAGAGAAAAAGAAAGGAAGGAAAAAGAAGAGAACAAAAATAAATATGTTCTAATTTTGGCATATAAAATTCTTCTGTACACAAATTTGTTTTTATTTTTGTTTTCTTTTTCGAACCCTTCCAAACTCCAAGAATTTAATTTTATCATGGAATAATTGTGCTTTTATCAATTCAGGCATAAACCATTCATTTTCTTTTGTTTCTTTTTTTTTAAGTTTTCCCCTAGCATGAACTCATTTATACTGATAGAAGCATTGGGGATCAAAGGTCTTCATTGTTTTGCTGACTATTTTCAACAGTGAGTTCACCAGATCCAAAGAATATTTCCAAATTTGATGTCATGAAAACATTCCTAATTTAAACTGTTTAGTTAAAAACAAAACAAAGCAAAGCAAAGCAAAAGGATGGGATTATGGAGAAGGAGCACATAGGGTATGTGGCAGTAGTGGGATTGATATAAGAGAGGTTAAGGGATTAGAATTACGAAAATGCATTCACTAAATACATAAAACTGTCAAAAAGTTATAATCAATATAAAGATGAGTTTCCACTTAATTTTGTTCAAATAGCCAGAAATATTTTATTGATCTCTTTTTTTTTCTTTCTTTTTTTCCTCTTTTTTCTTTTCCTTTATTTTTTTCTCATTTTTATTCTTTTTCTTGTACTGGCAAGAAAACCTGGGTTAGTCCTATGAATTTTGGCAGAAGACAGAAAACCCCTTGGTTAGGTACAAAAGACTACAGTTCACAGCATTACAGATAACTTATGTTGGGGTTGTTTGTATCTCAAATATAAGTGAGCTACAAAGAATGATCAATATGAATGTTTTACACCAAAGAATTCTAAGTCCATGATGCCTGGGCTGTTTCTTTTACTTCTCTCTTTACTTGATTTTTTCATGTATATCTCCTGCTTGAAAACACTCATTATACTTTCCTTTCAATATATAACTTGTCTTTGGAGTTTTATTATACTTCTGTAAAGACTTTATGTCCTCCTTCCAAGATATGCAGAATAAAAACATCCTTGATAAGAAAAAGAAAACAAGAGGACAGGCAGGCCCTGTGTCAGCTCAGCCACATTCCTGGCCAGCTAGAGACAGTGATCTTCTAGCAGACATCCATTGGAGGAAGGGTGAGTGTGCTCCTGGCCCGAGGGCTTTGGCTAGGAAGAATTCAGACTTTTCCTGCCCCCCCTCGACTTCCTGGTCACCCTGCAGTGGTGGCTCCACCCTGCGGAGCTCTCCCGAATCCCATCCCAGCCTTCATCCAGGTACACCTTCCTCTCTTCCCCCCTTCCCCCTGGGGCCACAAGATCTCCCCAGAGCAGCTCCCTTGCATGCTGGGCCTGGGCTGTGGGCGCAACCTAGCAGGGGCAGTTCCTGTGTTTTGATAGACTGCCTGAGGAAAGCTAGGCCTTCTGTCAGTGAAGTCCCTCCCCAACAAGGGAACCTGACCCGGAACCAGAAGATCCAATAGAGAGCATTTGAAGGAAGAGATGGGCAGACGCCAAGGCAAGAACTCCTCCAACAATCTAAAAAAAAAAACATGAAAACACCAGATCCCAATGACCCTACAATAGAAAGACTTGAACCTCCTAATTCAGGGGAAGTGGAAAAAAGTGCCATTATGAAAGCAATAGAGTCCCTTAAACAGGATATAAATAACTCCCTTAAAGAACTGGATGAGAAGTACAACAAAAAGATTGAAGAAATGAGTAAAGAAATGGATGAGAAGTATAACAAAAAGTTCAAAGAAATGAGTAAATCCATGAATGATACACTGGGAAAACAAGAAAAAACAATCAAACAGGTAATGGAAACAGTTCAAGAATTGAAAACTGAAATGGAGGCAATGAAGAAAGCACAAAATGAGGGCGGGCTGAATATGGAAAATCTAGGTAAATGAACAGAGACTACAGAATCAAGCATAACCAATAGGATACAAGAGATGGAAGAACGAATCTCAGAGTCTGAAGATACCACAGAGAAAATAAATGGTCTGATCAAAGAAAACAGCAAATCCAACAAATTCTCATCACAAAACATTCAAGAAATCTGGGACACAATAAAAAAACCAAATCTAAGAATAATAGGGATTGAAGAAGGAGAAGAACTGCAGATCAAAGGTCCAGAAAATATATTCAACAAAATTATAGAAGAAAACTTTCCCAACCTAAAGAATGATATTCCTATGAAGGTTCAAGAAGCATACAGAACAACATATAGACTTGATCAAAAAAAAAAACATCCCCTCACCATATAATAATCAAAACACAAAACATACAGATTAAAGAAAGAATATTAAGAGCTTCAAAGGAAAAAGGTCAAGTAACTTATAAAAGTAAACCTATCAGACTTACACCGGACTTCTCTATGAAAACCATGAAAGCCAGAAGGTCCTGGATAGAGGTACTGCAGAAACTAAGAGACCATGGATGCAAACCCAGACTACTATACCCAGCCAAGCTATCATTCTCTATCAATGGAGAAAAAAAATATTCCAGGATAAGAAAAAATTTAAACAATTCGTAGCCACAAACCCAGCCTTACAGAAAGTAATAGAAGGAAAATAGCAACCCAAGGAATCCAACATTGCCAACACTGCCTACAATAATTCAGACATCTAGCGACCCTTCATGAGCTTAACTCAAAGAAAGAACACATACAAACTCTATTAAACAAACAAACAAACAATAATAATAACCGGAGTCAACAACCATTGGTCATTAATATCACTTAATATTAATGGACTCAAGTCACATATAAAAAGGCACAGACTAAGAGATTGGATACGAAAACAGGATCCAACATTCTGATGTTTACAAGAAACACACCTCAACCACAAAGACAGACATCTACTCAGAGTAAAGGGTTGGGAAACGGTTTTTCAAGCAAACAGACCTACAAAACAAGCAGGTGTGGCCATTCTAATTTCCAACAAAATTGACTTCAAACTAAAATCAATCAGAAGAGATGGAGACGAACATTTTATACTCATAACAGGAAAAATTCATCAGGAGGAAGTCTCAATCCTGAATATCTATGCCCCTAATATAAAGCCTCCTACTTATGGAAAAGAAACACTTCAAGAACTCAAGGCAGTCATCAAACCACACACACTAATAGTAGGAGACTTCAACACTCCTCTCTCACCAATGGACAGGTCAATCAGACAGAAACCTAACAGAGAAATAAGAGAATTATTGGAGGTATTGAATCAAATGGACTTAACAGACACCTATAGAACACTCCACCCAAATAGGAAAGAATATACCTTCTTCTCTGCATGTCATAGAACCTTTTCGAAAATTGACCACATACTTGGTAACAAAGCAAACTTACACAGATACAAAAAAATATTAGTAACCACCTGTGTCTTGTCAGATCACCATGGATTAAAGTTAGAATTCAACAAGAGTGCTACACCCAGGAAGCCAACAAATTCATGGAAGGTGAACAGTCAACTACTGAATCACCCCTGGGTCAAGGAAGAAATAAAGAAAGATTATTAAAGTCTTCCTTGAATTTAATGAAAATAAAGACACAACATATTCAAACCTATGGGACACTATGAAAGCAGTGCTAAGAGGAAAGTTCATAGCACTAAGTGCCCAATTAAAGAAAACGGAGAAAGCAGACATTGGAGACTTAACAGCACACTTGAAAGCTCTAGAAAAAAAATAAGCTAATTCACCCAGGAGGTCTAGAAGACTGGAAATAATCAAACTGAGGGCTGAAATCAACAAAATAGAAACACAGAAAACAATCCAAAGAATCAATGAATCAAAAAGCTGGTTCTTGGAGAAAATCAACAAGATTGACAAACCCCTAGCCAAGCTAATCAAACGGCAGAGAGAGAACATGCAAATTACTAAGTTCAGAAATGAAAAGGGAGACATAACCACAGACACAGAGGAAATTCAGAGAATCATTAGATCATACTACGAAAGTTTATATGCCACAAAGTTGGAAAATGTAAAAGAAATGGACATTTTTTTAGATAAGTACCATATCCCAAAGTTGAACCAAGAACAGGTGAACAATCTAAATAGACCTGTCAGTCATGAAGAATTAGAAGCAGTTATCAAAAACCTCCCGATCAAAAAAAGCCCAGGACCAGATGGTTTCAATGCAGAATTCTACCGGAACTTCCAGGAAGAGCTAATACCTATACTCCTTAATGTATTTCACAATATCGAAACAGAAGAATCATTGCCAAACTCTTTTTATGAAGCTACAGTTACCCTGATATCAAAACCACACAAAGACACAACCAAGAAAGAGAATTACAGACCAATCTCACTCAAGAACATTGACGCAAAAATACTCAATAAAATACTGGCAAACTGAATCCAAGAACACATTAGAAAAATTATCCATTATGATCAAGTGGGCTTCATCCTAGAGATGCAGGGCTAGTTCAACATACACAAATCTATCAATGTAATCCATCATATGAATAAACTGAAAGACAAAAATCATTTGATCATTTCATTGGATGCTGAAAAAGCATTTGACAAAATTCAACACCCCTTTATGATAAAGGTGTTGGAGAGTTTGGGTATACGAATATCATACCTAAATATAATAAAAGCTATTTACAACAAGCCGAGGGCTAACATCAAATTGAATGGAGAGAAACTCAAAGCCATTCCACTAAAATCAGGAACACGACCAGGCTGTCCACTCTCTCAATACCTCTTCAATATAGTGCTTGAAGTTCTAGCAATAGCAATAAGACAACATAAGGTGATCAAGGGGATTCGAATGGGAAAGGATGATATTGAACTTTCGTTATTTGCTGACGATATGATAGTGTACATAAGCGACCCCAAAAATTCTACCAAAGAACTCCTACAGTTCATAAACACCTTTAGTAACATGGCAGGATACAAGATCAACTCCAAAAAATCGGTTGCCCTCCTATACACAAAGAATAAAGAAGCAGAGAGGCAAATCAGAGAAACATCACCTTTCATGATAGCCACAAATAGCATAAAATATTTTGGGGTAACTCTAACCAAGAAAGTGAAAGACCTATTTCACAAGAACTTTAAGTCGTTGAAGAAAGAAATTGAGGAGGATACCAGAACATGGAAAGACCTCCCCTGCTCTTGAATTGGGAGAATCAACATAGTAAAAATGGCAATTCTACCAAAAGCAATCTATAGATTCAATGCAATCCCCATCAAAATCCCATCAAACTTCTTCACAGACCTTGAGAGAACAATAATCAAGTATATATGGCAAAACAAAAAACCCAGGATAGCCAAAACAATCTTATACAATAAAAGAACTTCTGGAGGCATTACCATCCCTGACTTCAAACTCTATTACAGAGCTACAGTATTGAAAACAGCTTGGTATTGGCATAAGAACAGAGAAGTCGACCTATGGAATCGAATAGAAGGCCCGGGTATTAACCCACAAACTTATGAACACCTAATTTTTGACAAGGGAGCTAAAGGTATCCAATGGAAGACGGATAGCATCTTTAACAAATGGTGCTGGCATAACTGGATGTCAACCTGTAGAAAAATGAAAATAGATCCATATCTATCACCATGCACAAAACTCAGGTCCAAATGGATTAAAGACATCAACATTAATCCGACCACTTTGAACCTGATAGAAGAGAAAGTGGGAAGTAGTCTACAAGATATAGGCACAGGAGGCCACTTCCTAAGCAGAACCCCAGTAGTACAGACAATAAGAGAAACAATGAATAAATGGGACCTACTGAAACTGAGAAGCTTCTGTAAAGCAAAGGACACTGTCAGTAAGACAAAAAGGCTACCTTCCGACTGAACACCTGATTTTTGACAAGGGAGCTAAAGGTATACAATGGAAGAAGGAAAGCATCTTTAACAAATGGTGCTGGCATAACTGGATGTCAACCTCTAGAAGAATGAAAATAGATCCATATCTATCACCATGCAGAAAACTCAGGTCCAAATGCATTAAAGACATCAACATTAATCTGTCCACTTTGAACCTGATAGAAGAGAAAGTGGGAAGTAGTCTACAAGATATAGGCTCAGGAGACCACTTCCTAAGCAGAACCCTAGGAGTGCAGCCAATAAGAGAATCGATGAATAAATGAGACCTACTGAAACTGAGAAGCTTCTGTAAAGCAAAGAACACTGTCAGTAAGACAAAAAGGCTACCTTCTGACTGGGAGAAGATCTTCACAAACCCCTCATCAGACAAAGGTCTGATCTCCAAAATATACAAACAACACAAGAAACTAGACACTAAAACTCTAATTAACCCAATTAAAAAATGGGGTACTGAACTGAACAGAGAATTCACAATAGATGTACTTCGAATGGCCAAAAAGCACTTAAGGTCATGCTCACCCTCCTTAGTTATCAGGGAAATGCAAATCAAAACAACTTTGAGATATCATCTTACACCTGTCAGAATAGCCAAACTCAAAAACACCAAAGATATCCTATGCTGGAGAGAATGTGGAATGAGGGGAACACTCATCCATTGTTGGTGGGAATGCAAACTTGTGCAGCCACTGTGGAAATCAGTGTGGCGGTTTCTCAGGAAACTGGGAGTCAACCTCCCTCAGGACCCAGCAATTCCACTCTTGGGAATATACCCAAGAGATGCCCTATCATACTACAAAAGCATTTGTTCAACTATGTTCATAGCAGTACTATTTGTAATAGCCAGAACCTGGAAACAACCTAGGTGCCCCTCAATTGAAGAATGGTTAAAAAAGGTGTGGAACATATGCACATTAGAGTTTTACTCAGCGGTAAAAAACAAATGACATCTTGAATTTTGCATGCAAATGGATGGACATAGAAAACGCTTTACTGAGTGAGGTAACCCAGACCCAAAAAGAGGAAAATGGTATGTACTCACTCACAAGTGGATTCTATCCATAGTTAAATGTCTTTGAGCCTATAATTCGTGATCCTAGAGAAGGTAAATAAGAAGGTGAACATGAAGAAAATCTTATAGTTATCCTCTTGGGTATTGGATTTAGACAAGATTGCCAGGAAAACTTGGGTGCATGGTGGGTGAGGTGGGGGGTGGAAGTAAGTGGAGATGGTTAGAGAGGAGGGAGAGGGGGAGGATTGGGGATGGCCTGGGGGAATGGGATGGGGGGAGGGAGGAAGGTTGGATATGGGAGCAGGGAAGTATATATCTCAACTATGGGAGCCATTTTAGGGTTTGCAAGAGACTTGATTCTAGAGGGGTTCCCAGGCCCAAGGAAAGGTCCCCAGATTGTTCCCTGGGCAGCAGAGGAGAGGGTGCCTGAACTGGCCTCGACCCATAACCATACTGATGAGTATTTTGCATATCACCGTACAACCTTCATCTGGCGATGGATGGAGATAGAAACAGAGACACATATTGGAACACTGGACTTAAATCCCTAGGTCCAAATGAGAAGCAGAAGGAGAGAGATCGTGAGCAGGGAAGGCAGGACCAGAGTGAACCTTCATCCGATGATGGATGGAGATAGAGACGGAGACCCACATTGGAGCACTGGACTGAGCCCCAAGGTCCAAATGAGGAGTAGAAGAAGAGAGAGATCATGAAAAAGGAAATCAGAACCGTGTGGGATGCATTCACCCTCGGATACAAGGGGACTGATTGAATGAGAGCTCACCAAGGCCAGCTGGACTGGGAGTGAACGAGCATGTGATCAAACTGGAGTCTCTCAATGTGACTGACATGGGGGCTGACTGAGAAGCCATTGTCAATGGTACTGGGTCTTGTTTTGTCTGCATGTACTAGCTTTCTGGGATCCTAGTCTGTTTGGATGCTCACCTTCCTAGACCTGGAGAGAGTGGGGAGGAACTTGAACTTCCCACAGGACAGGAAACCCTGACTGCTCTTAGGACTGGAGAGGAAGGAGGGGAGGGAGTGGTGGGGGGAGGAGGAGAGGGAGTGGGGAGAATGGAGGGCATGGGGAGGAGGGGAGGAAGTGGAAATTTTTATAAACAAATAAATTAATAAAAAAAAGAAAAACAAAACAAATGTTGACTATTCTTCTGTCTGCATAAGACCCATGAAAGATAGGCTCTCCTTTCTATAGCACGTTCTCTAAATTTTGTATCTTCTGCAATATGAAGCCTGTTTCTTTTCAGTGTTAATCATGTAATTTTTCTAAGTGAATCACTTGGCTCTTTTTAAACCTCTTTGAATGGCCCTCTTTGGGGTCATACATCTGAATGAACATTACTGTCTCAGAAGCCTTCATTTTATACACGTTTTCTGTGTGCTGGTTTCTAAACTCAGTGTTAAGGTGTTAAATCATGCTTTTCTTGTGAATAATCTGTGTTGCATAGATTCTTTTCATTTACTCTCAGAATTGCCTGCAGTATGCTAAGCTATCAGTAATTTTATTCAAACATGCTTTAGTCTATGTTGTTTTCTTTGATCTTGCTTGGACTTGCAAATTTGATTTCCTAATACTATTGAACAATTAGGACATCTGAGTGCTTACTTATTAATTTCCTTATAAATATGCTAATGATTTTATTTCTATAACACTTGCCTTTAATGTACAGATATGTAAATCTACAAACAAAAATAGATGTTATTGAGTTTGTGTGTGTATGTGTGTGGCTGTGTGTATTTGAAAGAGAAACAGACATACAAAGAGACACACAGAGAGTAGTGTATTCCATAAGTTATAAGAAAAAGATGGTTTGTTTCTTGATTGTGTAAGCAAATACATATTTTTCATGGATGCTCTTTTGCTACAACAGAAGGGAGAAATAATTAAAATAAATACTTGTATTGTCCACAAATCTAACTTATTTTCTGACCTTTGACCGAAAACTTATTTGAACCTTGTTACAGTTCTCAGAGTTGAATATGAAAGTACATGAATTTCATTTTAAACTTAGATGATGTTCATATGAAGTTTAATTTTCATTTTTCAAGACCATTATAGTTATTGCAATTTTTTTCATTTATGGTGCATTTTATGTGTATTTGCTTTAGAGTGAGTTTTTATTGTTCATGAATATATATCAACTATTTTTCTTGATTTCTGTCAACTATCTTTGATTAAATAGTACAGTTTCCTTCAGTGTATTCTGGTTGTTCTATCTGGTTATCCATCTTTGGGTGTTGGACCTCCATAGGTGAACTAAAATTTTCCTTTTGGGCATTTCCAAACTAGGGCCTATTTGTAAGTGTGGTGATTTGACATAAATTGTTCCCCAGAGGGAGTGGCACTATGAGGGAATATGGCCTTGTTTCAGGAAGTATGTCACCGTATAGGTGAGCTTTGACATCTTTTTTTTCCCTAGTTTTCTTCAGTGTGAAGGTCAGTCGATTTCCTATTGCCTGCAAGATGTAACACTCTCTGCCCCAGCAACCATCTACCTGCTCACTGCCATGAACACATTCGTGATCATATAGGACTGAACCTCTGAAACTAAACGTGAGCCACCCTCAATTAAATATTTTCTGCTGTTCCTCTACAATAGTAAATGCTAACTAAGGCAGTAAGAATATCTATCATTGTGGTAATCAGGGAAGAATGAATACAGTAGATACAAATCTGAAGCTCTTAGTTTCAAAGCAAGCTGTCAGCCCTTTGTTCAAGACCTTAAAGAAAAAAGAATACAATCTCCAAATTCCACCTCTTACTGAATGCTACTATCACACAAGTTCAATTAGCATTAGTGTCTTATTTTTTCCCAATGAATGCTTCATGATTCGTCATTAAAAATAATGTTAGTTTTCCCATCAAATTTCCATTTCGTTATTGGAAAGATTCTTCACAGTGTATAGGCAAATTCTGTTGGTCATCTATCAGAGCACTTGTTTCATGAAAATAAGGATCTACACTAGTTACTATTAGTGAACAGAAGTGGGTGCAGGCCACAATGTACTAGAGTACCCGCATATATCTCAAGGTTTTCTAGTTAATGCTTATAAAATTTTTTAAAAAATGGAGTATGTATACAAGTTTTGAAAGAATAAAGCAACAAAATCTATCATCTTACAATAGATATTAGTGATAATAACACTATCCAAATCCTCCAATTTCTCACTTGGAGAAACCTTTTAATTTAGTGTCATCTTTTGAAACTCCATCTCAATAAACATATCAAATTCTTTTCCAAAGGCGTTTATGTTTATTTATTTATATAATTTAATTAGAACAACATCTTTTAATAATAAAGTAACTAATACATTTTTCAACAGGTACATTAAAAAGACTCTGACATAAATTTCTAGGTATTTAATTAAAAAATCAGTTTTTCAAGCACTAGTACTCTATGTAGGCTATAATTTATTTTATTCTATTCTGTCTCAGAGGATGACCCAACAAGGATCCATAAATGTGGGAAAACTTATAACCAGAAAAGAGAAAAGAGTGCAAGAAAATATGGCTGCTTGTAAGACAGCTGCCTTTGCTGTGTTATTGGGAACACTGTACATCTCATTTTGTATCTGCTGATTGAGCTTCCTAATAAATTGCTCTATCAAAATATCCGCCTGAATGCTACATTGCTCCTTTATAGGAATTAGATCAATTTTAACATCACATGCCTAAAGTTACAGTGGAGAAGAAGGATCCCATGTAATATATCTGTCATTTTTATATGCTGGTTCAAAGCTATATAAATATTTTATTGCTATCAATTATCTTTCAAAAACTGTCAAACATGTTCCCTTACTTCTTATGCAATCAGACAACAAAATATATGAGATACAGTTTTTGAAGTCAGATAAGTTATCAACCCTGAAATGCCTTTGAACCAAATCTTTTTTCCATAGCATAATGAGTTTCCAATTCCTAGTAGAGTTTTGTAAAGAGCACTCATTAATACTAGCATGGCGAATGTCCAGCACTAAGTATACTCTTTCTCTTACTTTGTTTTCGTTTTGTTTGATTCTGTGTAATGAAATCTTAGGCTTAACTAAACAAGGGTAGACCAGGCCACATCTCATAATGCAGGGCTGAAGGGAAGTCTCTAGGTTAGATTCTCCAAGGGCTGTTGTTTTAGATTCTCACATTTTAAAGAATTTATTCAGTTTTAGTAAACAATAATAAATAGGAGATAACTAGGCAGTTAGGATCAACGGCAGCAGATGAACTTATGAAACTTTCTTGTGACATTGGTATATGTTTCAACGCATCGACTCCTTGAAAAGAAATCCACAGAATGATTTTACAGAGTATAGTGAAGGGATACTTGCTACTCTTCAAACTTTAGTGAAAAGAAAACACTCCCAAATGCAGATAGCAAGCTGGTAAAGATTTCTATCTATTATGAAAGGCCCATACTGTTCCTAAATGGTTTGAGATATGTTGTAAGTTGCATAAAATGAAAAAAAAATAAGAGAACCATTTCAGAAAAAAATATAAACAAGTGAAACATATAAAAGAGAAAAAAAGTGTTATATTATCTCACAAGTCTGCTGTGTATAAACCACAAGGTTAGATATGAATAATGAAAAAGATCTTGTAACAAAAGTTACAATGTCCATAAGATACAAACAAAATGATTGCTTAGGAGAAAATATGAAATGCTGCATACTTAAATCAGAAACTATTTTTTTTTCTGACGGTCCTTATGAAAAGGATATTCAGATATGGAAGAATTGGATGTAACCAGAGTGTCATACTCTCATTCAGAAATGAAAATATCTTTATAACAGAAGCTTAATCCTTTTAAGATTGTGTAATTCATTACTTTTTATACCAGAAAATTAACAATAATTTTGTTTTATAAAAATATGAAGCTATAATAAAAATGTATTAATAAAAATTTAAAATTAATGATATTAATTTATATTTTACTTAAATAACATATTTTTTCACTTATTTTTTAAGCTAAGCAGAGTTTTCCCTCCCTTATTTTCTCTGGGTCCCCCCATGCCCCTCAATCCCATTTTCCTAGCTTTTCATCTACCACACCTCCCCTTCAACTTCTTCTCCATCTCCATTCAGAAAAGATCAGGTTTCCCTTGGGCTTGAATCGCTTCAAGGTTGGACCAGACTATCCAGCTCCGGAAACAGATTCACAAAAGTCAGCTATGCAGCAAGAACAGATCCTGATCTCAGTGATAGGAGCCTTATATTAAAGAGAAAAATAATACATTATAGCAAAACTGTGCCCTAATAGATTCCACAACCTGATGCGATTTTTTTCCCTACAGAATCCATTTTACAAATCAGTTATTTTTTCTGAGTCATTGTCTTAGTTAGGGTTACTATGTCAGTGGTGAACCAGCATGATGAGGAGCAACTTGAGGAGGAAAGAATGTGTTTCACTCACACTTTCTATTAACAGACAGGTCGCCATTAAAGATTGCTGTTGCAAGTACAGTTGATGTGAGAATCCCCTCTGTATGCTGTGAATATGTTTTATTACCATTGGTTAATAGAGAATCTACTTTGGGCCTAAAACTGCGGAGTAGAGGAAAGCAGAAATTCTAAGCTGAGATAAAGGAGAAAGGGTGGAGTCTGAGAGACATCATGTAGCCGCAAAAAGAGAAAGACACCTGCCCACCAGAACCTTAATGGCAATCCAAGAGCCTCGTGATAAAATATAAAATAATAGAAATGGGTTAAGATGTTAGAGTTATTTAATAAGTAGGACAAGCTAATAGGCCAAGAAGTGTTTTGTTTTAGTTCATATAGTTTCCTTGTGAGTATTTTGGATCTGGGTAGCCGAGAACAAACAAGCAGCCTGCTACTACATAGAGAAACACAAGAAGGGCAGGAACTTGGAGGCAGAAGGTGATGCACAGGCTGTGGAAACATAGCTGCTACTGGCTTGCTCTCCATAGCTTCCTCAGTCTGCTCTTGTAGAACCCAGGATCATTAACCCAGGAAGATTAGCCCCACAATGGGCCTAGCCTTTCTCTATCAACCACTAATTGAGAAAATACACAACAACTAGATCTTCTGGAGGTGTTTTCTCAATCAAGGTTCCCTCTTGTCAGATAATTGCAGCTTGTATCAATTGACACAAAAGAAGCTAGCGTGATTGTCGTCATGGCAACTTGACATACAAACCCATCAGATTAAGCCATAACCTTTCCTCTCTTGCTCTTTTCTAAGATCTTACATTAACATCAAACTGATAATATAAACACTCAAAATTTTAAAAGTCCCACACTCATTAAAATTTCAAATTCTTAAAAATTCAATCTCTTTAAAATGACCAGTCTATTTTAAAATTTGAAATCATTAAAATTCAAAGTATTTCAACTATGGGCTCTTGTCACATAAAAATAAGTTTAAAATGATTTTCTTCAAGAAGAAGAACCAGGACATGGTCACAATTTGAAAGCAAAATGTACTTCCAGCAGTATAAACAATTCAATGTCTAATTTCTAGAACTCACTCAAGACATTCTGTTCTCCTTCAAACGTTTTAGGTCATGACATTGGCTCTGATCTCTGCAGCACACAGAGCTTCTTTCCCAGGTTCCAGTTGTCTGCACTCCGTTGGTGCTACTGCCCTGGGTGGTTGTCTCATTGTATGGGCATCTTCAAAATTGCTGCTGTTCTTGGATGCTCTTAGCCTCTCCTGGGTTCTTTTTTCAGGAACTGCAGTCATGCAACACAGTACCATTACTCAACTGCTCTCCATGACCTGTTCAAAATTTTAAAACCTGGGTAACTCTTACACTTCCAAGATCTGTTTGAGCACGAGGAACAACCTTGATCCCTTCTAGAATACAGTCTCTGTGTGTGGACACTAAGGAAAATATTTCCCAGAAGCACTTCACCTCAGTAATGCTTCCCTTAATAAGAGCTTTTTCTTGAGCTCAGATGAACAGCATCCATTATAACAGCAAAGAAAAAGCTTTACTTTAGTAATTCTCCTGTTAATCACAGCAGATTCTTTAGGTACAGCTGACAAGAAAACACAGAATCTCTACATACAAAGCCTGGAAGATTTCTTGCTTTATCAGAAAGTTCACAAGCCAGTCCTCCATTTCCTGTACTGTTTTCAACATTCCTATTTTCAAAGCTCCTACAGAAAAACACAACTAACTCTCAAAACTCAATGGGTTTTTTGGCCCAAAGATCAAAGATCCTTCCACAGTCCTCACCCAAACCACATGGTCATGCCTGTCATAACAGTATGCCACTAATATGATACCAACCTCTCTTAGTTAGAGTTACTACTGCCCTTACAAAACGTCATGATAGAAAACAACTTGGAGAGAAAGGAGTTTAACTCACACATAGTTTCATATAATAGTTCATCTTCAAAAGCTGTGAATACAGGAATTTGAAGCTGTACAAATACATGGAGACAGGAGCTAATTTAAAAGTCATTGTAGGGTACTGCTTTCTGCCTTTCTCATCCAGTTCAGGAGTGGCACCACCCACAATGGACTGGGTGAGCCCCCATTAATGACTAATAAATGCCTCACAACTGAATCTTATGGAGAATTTTTCTCAATGAGGGTCCCTCCTTTCAGATAACTCTTGTTATCTATACCAAGCTACAATAAAATTAACAGCCTATCTTCTTTGGGACCAAGTGTTCAGGGTTCACTTCCCTGATATTTTTCAAACTTGTTCCCCCTTTATGGAACCATAATTCACAGCTGCCATTCAGTTTTCCTTCCCCTATGATAGGCATTTCCTTCAGCAACGCTGTATTTTAGCCTTGTTAATTATTGATCTAACACTGCCAGTTCAGATTGATTTTACCAACTGCAATTATATTTAGGAAGATATATTTTTCAATGGATTTAAGTAGTTCACCAAGACATTGTTTAACTACTTGTCCATATCTTTTTTCTTATTGTATAGTTCAGAATCCTCTTGGGCATGTTTCAGTGTGTAAATATCTGGTCCTCACATGGTGCAGCTAATTTAGGGTGTCACTCCCTTTCTACCTTCGCTTTCTTCCCTCTGCCGTCCTGCTCAATGCTAGGTCCCCCTACTCCAAGTCCCATATATACATATCAATAGAATCTATTTTCCATTCCTAAACAAATCCATTTGCACATTCTAGTTTCTTACTCTATATCTAACCTCTGTGGTTTTATAGATTGTACCGCAGTTATTATTGACTTAAGATACACACACAAGAGAATACATACTATACAGGTGTTCTTATGTCTGGAGAACCTCACTTAGGATGTTTTTTTCTAGTTCTATTTATTCACTTTAGGATTTTATGATATCATTTTTTTTGTTTTTTGCAAATACTGGGTAATACTCAGTTGTATTAATGCACTAAATTTTCTTTAACCTTCAGTTTGTTGAGGAACATCTCAGGCTGTTACCAATTTGTAGATATAATTAATAGATCAGCAATTAACATGTTTGAGCAAGTGTTCTTGTGGTATGATGGAATGTCTTTTGGGTGTATGTACAAAAGTAGTATATATAAATCTTGAGGTAGATTAATTCCAGCTTCCTGTGAAATAACCATACCTATTTCCACAGTGGCTGAACAAGAGTACAATGCTACCAGTAATGGATGAGTATTTCCCTTTCTCCACATCCTCACCAGCACAAGCTATCACTAGCTTTTTTGGTCTTTACAATTCTGAAAGGTACAAGATAGAATCAAACTAGTTTGGATTTCTGTTTCCTTGATGACTAAGGATACTGAATATTTCATTAAGTATTCCTTGGCTACTTGTTTTTTTTTAATGCCCCCTTTTTATTGATTTTATTGAGCTCACTTGGATTTCTAATTGAGAATTCTCTGTTTTGATCTATACCCCAATTTATTAACTGGTTTTCTTTTTGTTTGGAAGTCTAGTTGCTTAAGTTTTTTATATACTTTGCATACTGGTCCTCTATCAGATGGGTGGTTATCAAAAATCTTTTCTTATTCTGTAGGCTGTCAGTTTCTTCAAATAACAATGCTCTTTTATCTTCAAAAAGCTTTTCAGTTCCATGAGGTTCTGATTATTAATTATTGATTAATTGTTAATTAGTATCTGTTCAGAAAAAAAAATCCTGTGCCAGTAAGTTCAAGGCAATTCCCCACATTCTCTTATATCGGGTTTGATGTATTTATCTGATTTTTCTTGAGGTATTAGAACTATTTCAAGTTGAGTTTTGTGCAGGGTGATAAACATGGATCTAGTTGCATTCTTCTGCATGCCAACATCCAGTTTGATCATTATAATTTGTTGAAGATGCTATATTTTTTCCCACTGTATATTTCTGCATCTCTTTCTCAGTAATATGTAATCAGGTATCTATAAGTATATAGATTTATATCTGGGCCTTCAATTTGATTTCAATTAACTTGTCTATTTTAGTGCCAATACCCTTTAGTTTTGTTTTGTTTTTTACTATAGCTGTGTAATACAACTTGAAATGGAAGATAGTGACACCTTTTACAATTTTGCTTTTGTTTTTTGTTTATGTATTCAGGGCTGCTTTAAGGATTCTGAGCTGTTTTCTTTTGTTTTTGTTTATCTATTTGTTTGTTTTCAAGGTATGCTTCCATATGAAGTGGAATATTGTCCTTTCAAGATGTGTGAAACTTTGTGTAGGAATTTGATGGGAATTTGATTGAATCAGTATACTGTTTTGTTAGGTGTGTTAGGTTTCTACTGCTGCAATGAAAGCCCGTGAACACAAAACAAGTTGGGGAGAAAAGGTTTTATTTAACTTACAATTCATTATCACTGATCACCATCTAAGAAAGTCAGGACATGAATGCAAACAAGGGAGAAACCTTGAGGCAGTAGCTGATGCATACACCATAAGATGCTGCTTGCCATCTTGTTCCTCATGGCTTTCTCAGTCTGGTTTCTTATGAAACCCAGCACCACTGCCTCAGAACTAGCATGACCAGCTTTGGACTGGGCTTTTTCTTTCCCCATCAGTCACTAATTAAGAAGATACCTTACAGGCTTTCTTATGGAGGCTGGTTTTATGAAGGCATTTTTTTTTTAATTTGAGGTTTTTTTCTCTCAGATTACTTAACTCGTAAGAAGTTGACATGAGGCTATCCAGCACAATATGATGGCCATTTTTCCCGTGGGGTCCAGATCCCTGAACATAGGAGCTCATGCCATCTTCTGGCAACTTCTTCTATTTCTTTCTCAACGTCTTGAAGTTTTTATACATAGAAGTCTTTCATTATCTGGTTAGAGTTGTCCCAAGCTATTTTATTTTATTTGAGACTATTGCAAAAGATTCCATGTCCATCATTCCTCTCTTAGTCCATTTTCCATTTTATACAGAAAAGGGCTACTGAATTTTGTGCTAATTTCTGTCTAGATTACTTTGCAGAAAGTGTTTATCAGCTATAGGAGCCTCCTGGTAGAGTATTTTAGGGTCACTTACATAAACTATCTTATCATTTGCAAATAAAGATACTTTGAATTCTTGCTTTCCAATCTGTATACAGTTGATCTTGTCCAGTTATGTTACTTTACTAGCTAGTCCTTATTTTATTTTTTTTGATATTATTATACAGTTACAAAAGTTTCTCCCTCTGTTCCCTTTCTCCATTTTCTTCCACAGAAGCCCCTTACTTTTTCAAATGAATTGTCCCTTCTTTAATATTCTGCTGTTTTACTCACACATACACACAAACACACAAACACACATTATGATTTTTTCTTATACAGCTTTCACTATTTGCTGTAGGTATGACCCTGTGTGGCATGCATGTTTTGTATATGCGTGATATATGTATGTATTTGTGTGAGTGTGGGTATGCTTAATCTACAAGGTGTCTACAAAGGTTAAATAACATTTCGAGGGAGCTGGTTCTCATTTTACACATTGCCTGATGTAGGATCTTTCTTACTGATTTTTTGACTCTATATCTATACCAGGCTTGCTATTCTGGGGACATTTTACCTGGATTCCAGGAACCAAACTCAGATATTCAGGTTTGTATACCAATCAAATTTACTCACTAAGCTAACAACGTGTTCAATCTTATAACTTCTTTAATTGAGATGGTTTTATTTTTCAAAAATATATATTCATGAATGTTTTGCTTGCATGTATATATGCAACACCATGTGTGTTTCTGGTGTCTATGAAGCAAAAACTCATTGATCCTCTGGAACAAGATATTTTTCAGATAATTGTGAACTAATTTATGACTGCTAGAAACTAAACCCAAATTCTCAGGAAGAGCAGGAAGAGCTCTTACTTGTTGAGACAATCTCCTGGTTCTAACTGAGAAGTTTCATTACACTTCTCATTCTTATCTGTTTTAAATTTACAGACAACAACTTTCTCTGTATCAGTTGTGGCTACCTAAATGTGATTATTACAGAACGGTACTAAGGATCTCAAAATAATAAACCCATAGTTGGCACATTTCACTAGAATGGACCCATGGGAAAGTGCATGTGTATCTCCATTTTTAATAAATGAACTCAGTGGCTCAGAGCAGAAATATTTCCCTATGAATTCATTTCAGCAAATCTGACTGGGAGACTCTAGCTTGACAGGCATTGTGCTCGGTGCTGTAAGTTCTCCCTGTGCCTGGCAGCCACTGCCAGTCTTTAACGTTAAATCCGTATTATTAAAGTTGTAATGGCCCTCCTTTTTTGTCTTACTATCATGCTTTTAGTAGACAGGTACATCAGCCTCATAGGATTTCTTTTCTCCAAAAGGCATTTGGCATGCTTTTACCACCGGCATCTGAGTTTCAGTGATTTTGCTTGCCTCATACTAGTTGCTTAGTAACACAAAAAAAGTACAGCTGCAGCTTCACTTCCTTCAAGCTACTGCTCCTAAATATGAATAAAACCGTAGACATTCTATTTTTGTGTCCAGAACTCACCACGTTCAAAACTTGGTGTCAAGTTCTCTGAAGCATAATGGTGAAGGCAGTCAAACTACAAATCAAATGAGAGTTCTAAAAAATGTTCTCTTTCATTCTTTATTTCTCCCCAGATACAATCATATTGTGTTAAAGCTCTGAGATTCAATTAGAGTCCTATAGGGAAATAATTGAAGTCAGGATCAAGAGGACTCTGCACTTGATTTTAAGCAAATTATTAGCATATCAGGAAATGTATAAATTTCTTAGTCCAAAACATACAAATGCTTAAATTTGGTGATTGTTCTTCTTTCCCATTAGCAAGATGTGACTTCCTTCCGAATAAGGTAGCAAGCCATGTGGCTAACATAAACAAGAATAAGGGCTAATATAAGTTATAAGAGTTAATAAGAAGCCTTAGCTAATGTGCCAATTAGTTTATAACTAAAAAAAGAAATATATGTATTTCTTAGTCCATAACACACAAATGCTTAAATTTGATGATTGTTCTTCTTTCCCAGAGACTCTTTGAAACTATTGTGCATATCTCTAAATTACTCAGCATAATTATTTCTAACCAGATTATTTAAGTGTGTTTTCGTTGTAGTTTATGTTTTATATCGTCTCATATTACATGGACTAGAGATGAGAAAAATACATTTAAAAGGAGGAGGAAGGATTCACTTGCTAGCTAGCCAATTTATAGCCCCTTAGTGCTCATAGGATAAGTGAAAATATTCCCATAATGACAATGTGAAGTAATGACTCTTTTGCTGTGCTCTAGGTCATCCCTCTCTTCAATGCCCACATAAAATCTATTCCTCAGTTCATTTCACGTTGTAGGGAATGAAGTCAGCTTACATGGTAACTTGTCTTTTTTTTTTTTCTCTGAACTCCAAGTTCATGACTCTTTTGTGATCTTCTCTTGGTTCCTGTAGAGTGAGTTTTTTCAAATAGGATGTGGATCCCTGTCCATTATAAATATGGGTACTAATCTGTCTTCTTCTCTGGGCTGTAATCTCTTGCAGAAAAAGAGATTTCTGTATTTCACTTTCTTATATTTCCATAACCTAGCAGAGTTTCTGGCACATTGGGTTTATTGAATATTTCCTTTTAAGTAGTAAAAGCTAAAATATTTAAGCAGATCTCATATATCCCTTGCTAGGTGAAACACGGTTAACATACTACTTCCTTGAAAACAAAGTGTATTCACAGATGATACTAAAAGTTCTATGCTCTCGGGGACAACCTACAAATCAGGAGTTTATGTGCTTTTTAGCATTTATCTTCCCTCCAATTAAATTGCAAAATGTAAATATAAAACAATCATTTGAGATTAATCATTTCTAGTTTTAGCTTGTGTTTAGTATAGACATGGTTGTGAGTAACTGGGTTAGGTGTTACCTTTTATTTCAAAGAGGTCTTCATAGTAGTGATATTTATATAATTAAAACTTATTATAGTAATAAGTTTTGGGATAAATAATTTTTTTCTGCGCTTTAGTGTAATTTATGGTTATACAAAATGTCTAACAGTATGTTAGACATATATGAATTATATCTCATTGTCAATGTACATATTTCAGGCATGTTTATGATTTTTACAATGTCATCAATGTGATTAAAGAAAGTTCTAGCTGCTATTCCAGGCAAATTCAGCACTTCTTAGTTATGGGATTAAAAACCAGACCTTTCTCTTCTTCCTCCATCTCAACCATCCCACTCCCTCAAGCTCTCCCCAACCCTCCCCTTCTCGCTTCTCTCTCCCCCCTCTCCCCTTCCCCCACTCCCCACCCCCAGGCTCCCAATTTTTGCCTGGCGATTGTCTGTTATGGGAGCAGGGAAGAAGATGTCTTAATTAAGGGAGCGATTGTGGGGTTGGCAAGAGGTTCGACTCTAGAGAGGATCCCAGATGTCTTCAGGGATGTCCCGAGCTAGGACCCTGGGAAGTGGAGGAGAGGGTGCCTGACGTGGCCTTGTCCCGTAGTCAGACTGATGACTATCTTGAATATCACCATAGAACCTTCCTCCCACGACAGATGGAGATAGAGACAGTGTCCCACATGGGAGTACTGGACTGAGCTCCCAAGGTCCGGCTGAAGAGCGGAAGGAGGGAGAATATGACCAAGGAAGTCAGGACCACGAAGGGTTGGTCCAACCACTGAGACAGAGTGTCTGAACTAATGGGAGCTCACCAAAGCCACCTGGAATGAGACTGAACGAGCATGGGATCAAACTGGAACCTCTGAATGTGGTTGACAATTGGGACAGACAGAGAAGTCAATGATAATAGCACTGGGATTTGTCTCTATGGTATGTACTAGTTTTCTAGAATCATAGTCTATTTGGATGCACACCTTTCTAAGCCTGAATGAGCTGGGAAGGTCTTGGACTTCTCACAGGGCAGGATACCCTGCCCGCTCTTAGGACTGAAGGGGGAGGGGGGAAAGGAGGTGCAGAAGGGAAGTGGGAGGAGGGGAGGAAGTAGAAATTTTGATTCCTGGTATTAGAAAAAAAAAAGAACCAGACATTTAACGTCCTTTGCCCTGAACATGGCTTTCTATGTCATAAATAACTTTCCATCTATTTCTATAATCGATTTATGAATGTGCATAGGGATCATTACTCACTTTTCTTCCCTGACCCTTTCATGAATGAAATGCACAGACTCTGTTACTCGAGGGTGGGGGTGGGGAGGAGGGGCTGGGGAGGTGGGAGACACATTGAAACATGTCAATTTCTCATAGTAAAAGTAAGAATTGAAATCACACTCATATCTTATGAAGGTGTTTCTCTTTGTTGAGAAAAATCTGAAATAATGAGCTAACTGAAGGCACAAAGACAAATATCATAGGAACATATCATAGGACATATCATAGAAACTTGGAATTTGTAGGAATGGAAGAGAAAGGAATAACCCACAGCTTCTTGGACATAATTTGGTCTTCAGATGCCATGAAAAACAAAATAATCATCAAAAGGGTCTCTGAAAGTAGGAAAGAAAAAGAAAAGAAGGGCAGATAAGGGAAAATAGGAAAAATAGATTATATTTCTTGTGTCTAGTCTTTATCACTTATAATGAATATATATTATATATCATATAAACTAAGACTTTTCATTAATTTGGAGATTTAGCTATGTCACAGAGCTTCATCCTAAATTTTGCAAAGACACACTTTTTAAAGATATTAACTTGTTTTTCCAAAGTTCTAAATTCCAAGAATAGTTTTGGATACAGTGATTTGAGTGTTCTCACTGTCTTTCTCTCTATGTTGTAAAAAGTCTCTATGGACATCATTGACAGACATCTCAGATCGGCTTCCTTTACTCTTTATAAGAAAATCGGCCTGCACATGTATTCGGAGAGCATGTGGAGAAAGGTGGAAAGGAACTGAATGAATCTTTTTGGTCTTTGAACTGCCTCGGAATGTTGCTATAGAGAGAATTTGCTTTTCATTTGCCTATCTGGAATTTACTGACCCTATGATGATACAAAGTAATATTCATTCAGTGAAAATCGTCTTAAAGTTGGAATCTTGATCTTTCAGGATAGTATTTACAATTTTGCAAGTCTGAACTAACAGTGAATTATCAGTCTGCATCAAGTCCTGTGTAAAAAACACATAGTCCTTAGTGGATTGTGTTCTTAAGGTGTAAATTTCTGCTTTTAGCTCATTTCAATAAAATTTAAAGATACAATGGCACTGTCAGTAACTAAATCTGTGTGTGTGTTTTCTGTTTCTCACACCAAGGCATCTATCCAAAATTTAAGTAGAATTACTGTGTAAATAGACATGTTAATTAGAAATCCTGTATTAGCATGCATAGTGTTAACTGGTTCAAGTGAGTGACTGCTTTACCAATTGAGTGTGTGGAGGAAGGCTTGCTTCAACTGAACATAGAAAACAGTGTCTATCTTTGAAAATTTCATAGATGTCTAAAACAGCATTTCATCCTCCAGTACCTACTACCATCTTCCCCTGGCCTCACCCCAATATATATATCTCCCTTCTCATTTCAGGTTTTCAACACTCCCTTCTCCTGCCTTCCTCTGTCTTCTTCCTATTTCAAAGGGTTCAAGTAGTTATACTCCTAGGCCCCTAATTGTAGGGTCATCCGCTGTGGCATACCGAGCAATCATTGGGCACTCCTTCCCCCTAAATAAACCCTATATCCCCCAAGGAGCCATTACCTGCCAAATGATTCTGAGCTTGGTGACCATTGTCAGGTCTAAAGGAAACTTCACCTTTCAATATCTGGAATCCCTTCCCTACGACCAAAGGAGCCATTCTTCTTATCACTGTCAGAAGGGAAAAAGGGAGAACTGTGGCTCCTATTAACATACCAAAGTTCATGATGATCTCCAGGATTCCTCAGTATTACAACCACCTATGACTTTTTCAGCCTTTCTTGGCCTTACCCCTACCTTAACATCTTCCAGCTCATGCCTTCCTTGAGCTTCTCATTCCCTGCAATTTTGACGATTCACTCTCTTGTCCCTCTTTCTTTGGCTTCTTTCCCTTTGCCATCTATTTCTTTTCCTCCATTTTATCTCTACCTCTCCTTTCACATCCAAGTACAGATTGCTGGCCATGTTCAATCTCATGCTTTTTCTCTCAGTTGTTGTAATCTTCCAGACATCCTGCATGTACTTTCCCTAATATGTACAATAAAATACTTCTGTAAAAAAAATACCTCAGTTTATACATCTTGTACTGAAACCGTTTATGCAATGTCCAGATTCTCTTTGGGTCTGTAATGTTTAATAGCTTCCTCATGTACAAATCCTATACATGGAATCAGGGTTGCTGTGAGTTTATTTGTGAAACAGCAATGTCATGTCCAGTGTAGAGCATCTCAAACTCCTCTGGTGAAAATGGATTATTAATGAAGTCTTAACAACAAACTCTTAGCAACAGAAATATAGCCATTATCGTCTGTTTATTTATCTGATATTTATTTACTGAATAATTCTCAAAGTTTGACATGGGCAGAATGGAAGTTTGATTTCAGTTTTCATTTCACTTCAGTCACCCGTAAAGATCAGAAACCAAGTTTGCTGCTCAGAAACCTTTCTTTGGTAAGATACAATCAAATCTTTCCAGATAGAATGAAATAGAAGTTGATTTTTTTTTCACAAATCTTTTATTGGATTGTGAATTTAAAGCTCAATAAATGAGACCAACTCCTCAAGAACTGCAAAGGCTCTTAGAACAAAAGAATGTATGGAGCTCTGTGTTTTCACCACACTCTAACGTAAAGAATTGCCCTGACCCATAAAGTATCTCAGACCTAAGTTTATCAAGGACCACTCTGTACTGAGAAATTTCTAGACTATCTAAAGAATTTCCAGTTTGTGTAAATACACAATCCTTGTCTTCCTATCTCAGGAGTTGTAGGCCCATATTTGTATATGGCATGGTAGTCAGGCTCTGAGCCACAGGCCACCCGTGAAGTGGTCATGTAACATTCCAGATAGGCTGTGGCTACCCAGCAAAAGGTCAGGATGTTGTTTTGCTTCTTTTCTGTAATTTGGAGGATAAATGAATAGAGATGCTAATTCAAGCCTCCCTGACTGAGCTAGTATACTGACCAGGAAGATGTGACAACCAGCACAGGTAGATGTGGACTTGACTAAAAGCCATTCACCTAGTTACCTAGGAAACAGAATGCTAATGGTTTTATCCCTCAGTTTAAGTTTTGGTATAAAGACTGTTTGGAGAATAAATGAGAGGAATTCTTTAGGATGTGACCTCAGGATTTTATGAGCGATCATGGAGAATCTCCCTCCTGATAAAGCCATGTGAGTTGTGTCTTTATTCCCATGCTGATGGGGAAACTATTAACTGATTGTTTCAACCAATCACATCTAGTTTTAGGGTGTGACCACCTAGAGCCCAGGTAGAAAAACCTGGGGATGCAGGTGCATGTTCTCTCTTCTTCATGGTGCACGCAGCAGGACCTATCAGATTTTGGAACTCTCATTCTTGTAGGGTAAGTTTCCCCCTCTTTAACCATTAAAGTATTCCTGTTACTCGTGAGCTAGCCTGGTTACTTATCATACCGAACTAATTCACGACACACCTTCACGATGGTCAAAAGAGAGATAATTTATGTTGGGGTCTGATCAAGAGAAATAAATTATGGTCCGGCCCGACAAGCAGTATTTTATTATAGGTAGTTTTTTGTTTTCAGGGTGAGACCTCTAAAATTTCCCTCTCTCACAGTTCAGAATGATACTGTAGTTTCTAAGACTGGTTTAGGCAGACATTTTGTTGAGATGCCATGTGTGAAGCTTCCCTATTATTTCTAGGTATATCTATATCACAGCAGATTTTTTTGGTCCTCTCATTCCTGCTATCTTTAAACCCCCTCTTCTATATTTCCTGTGCCTTAGGTACAGGAGTTCTGTTATAGATGTATCCTGTGTGAATGGGCAGACCACAACTAGCTCTTCTTTGTATTTTGAGCATTTAATGTTTTCTATAATGGTTTCCACCTATTGCAACGAGAATATTTTTTTTATGGGGAGTCGAAGCTACACACATCTGTGGGCACAATATAATTAATTAGGATGCCACTAGGAAGTACACCGATCTAGAAGAACCTACAGTATTCCCCATTAAAAAGACCAGTGGCTGCATTAGTTATGTGTAGTTGGCCAGAGTTGCAATACTAGGCAGGGTTTTCCTCCTGTTGAGAGAGCTAAAGTCCAATTAGACAGATGTTGGTTACCACCATAATAAGAGTGTCACTAGTATACGTTCAGTAATACCAGGAATATCTTATTGTGCTGTTCATTGTTGTGGTTCTTAATATTAACAGCTGAATAACAGTGTAGATTGTTTTTCTCTTTTAATAGCTTCCATACCACCTTCTGGAACTATGAAAGCAGGTCTTCATAGATGAGACTTTCAAGTCAAAACCATCTCAAATTTCCTCCTTAATAAAACGTATCTCTAGCAGAAGGGGCTTCTCTCTGGGAGAGAACCAAGAGCAGCAGCAATACCTACAAAATTTTGAGATTCTTTTACACTCCCTTGACCAACAACTCATTTGAAGGTTTTTATGCCTTTTTCCTCTACTTAATTTTTTGATTTTATAATCTGATTATGTTACCCCTTCTCTTTCCTTCCTCCTAATCTTGTTATATTTTCCTCCCCACTCTCCTTCAAATCCATGGCCTCTTTTCTCAATAATTGTTGCTGAATTCATGTATTATGGTACCTATATATTCCTAATTATAACTTGTTCTGTTTGTATAATGTAAACTGAATATGCTTTTTAGGGCTGACTATTGAGAACTGGCCAAGCAATTGATATTCTCCTCCCCAAGAAAAATTTCTCTCACTGCAAACAGCATTCCTCGGTTGACTAGTGCTGTTTGTGTGGTATTGACACTTCAAACATTGTCCAGATCCACTTTGGTGAAACCATTTATGACCCCTTGCTTTGTGAATTTTTGTGCGGTCATGTTTGTGAGATTTCATGGGTTTAGTTTCTGCTGTTACTTGGAGATACAATCTCAAAGCAATCTTCATGATTCATTGGCTCTTAGAAATTTTCTGTCCTCTTCCACATTGTTCCCTTAGACTTGGGTATGGGATTTTTTTATAGATGCATCTATTAGAATGGGCTCCACAACTCTGCATTTTAATTAGGTGCAGTTTTCCGTAATGCTATGTACGTTGGGAAGTTGGCATTTTTGTTAGAAGGTCTAATGCACTTGAAGAGAACATTGAATTGATACTGATGAATAATTTAGTGTTAACTTCTGACTTTTTAAAAAAACATATTTATGTGATTTGTTTCTTCATATTTAAGAAATGTAGGATAACTGATCAATATTCATTCATAAACAGACATACGTACAAAGTCTTGCTCTCATATTCATCCTTTTTATTTAATTTCTAAAATGCCATTAAATATAAAAAATAGCATTTAAAATATGAGTATTTCCTTTTTATTCTTTTACTTTTTCTTTAATTGACATACAATTACTTCCTCCACCACCATGCTCTCATTCCTCCTGCCCTTCCCGTGCACTCATCCTTTTCCTTCTCAAAGGCACAAAGCCTTCCCTTCTGGATTTAACTTTGAATATATGTCATTATTCTTTGTCTTATTGGAAAATTATACTGGCACCCAGACTTCTTCTTTTGTTTTACTTCATTTGACACAGCTTTGAAAATAGTCTTATTATTGTTTCATAAAAAATAAGAGTAAAACACACCAAATTTCACCATTATAATTGATCTTATTGAAACTTATTATATTTGTTTTCATTATAATTGATCTTATTGAATTGTTATAGGTAAACATATTAGTCATTGTTAAAACCAAACTTGCAAAAGTCAGCCAAGGTATGATTGTAGACTGAGGAAAATATATGGCCAGAGTTTATAAGAATTATAATGTTTAATTTATCTTTTTACGTTTATGTTTTCTTTTGGTAACCTAAAATTGAAATACAAATTATTTAATCTTAATAATGAACAATTTTAATTTCTTTACCTTTGACAAACCACTTTCCAAAATTTAAATTAAAGAAATATATAGATGTAATTGAAATTTTATTACCCGCAATATTTTAGGAAATGTTTGTTAATGACCCATGCTCAGCACATTCAAACAACTTTCAATAGCATTTCGAGAAACAATTACGACTTAATGTGTATAGTCTTAACTGTTCACATATTTTTACTCGGCTTTTTAGATTGATATCATAAAAAACTGTATAAAATACTTTTGTCAGAGAAAACCCTTTACTCCACGCAAGCACAGATTTGATGCCCTCACCAATACAAGAATACCCTCTTTTAACTACTAAACCAGAAAAGTGTTCCATCTAGTCCAATGTTTCTTCTGGTGCTGTAGTTCAAATGCAGTGTCCTATTACCACCTGGATGCTTTACACTAGATCAATCAACATATTAGGAACATATTTAATACAAAAATAAATCATCAGTTGAGAAAAGTTAGATTATAAAGGCCATTTTAAACCTTTTGCCTTGCACTTCAGCTGTTTCAGTTCTCAGAGCCTCGTGTGTTAGAGCTGCTGAGCTCTGAAAGAGGCCTATCGTCCTTGTTCTTACTGATTATTTTTTTATGCTTGCATCAAGGCATCTGCCTTGGGAATAAATATAGCTTTTGTCTTTGATGTGTGAATGTTTTGTTCCCTGATTTTTGTTGCTCTCTCTGGTTCTTTGGAGGGTGTAGTGACTATGGTAACCTGATAAGAGACTTTTTTTCTGAGATACTGCTAGGTGTGGCTAGTGGAGATTCCTGGTAAAATGCATTTCTAGGAATTGGGAGCTTATTCACAGGAATGGAAATTGGCTGTGGGGAGGCTCTTAACAGATCTAAAGATCTGAGGAAAATAAGATGTTCTATCAGGATATCTTTGTCCCCTGGAAGGGGAGCAGAGACTGCAGAGAGGTCCCAGCATTTAGATCTCTACAGAGTTGAGGATGAAACTGGGGAATTGGTTCTGCAGGAGAGGACAGAGAGGAAAGATCTGAAGCTGTCCTACAGGCTTCACTGGCCTGCTTGTTCTCTGGAAGGCTTGGTTGCCTGTGTCCCAGGAACTGCTGCAGTGGAGGAATGAGTTATCAGGATGAGTAGAAATAAGGCTGTAGGAGATCAGTGTGCTTCATTAGCGATGCCATAGCAAGAAAGAGAGGAAGAGGAGGCCACAGCAGATGTTAACTACAGAGCTTGGAATGAGACTGGGTGGGACTTGGAGGAGGGGACAAAGGGGTGAGAATCTACAGTTAGCCCTTCTTCTTACCTTTGTCAGCCAGGAGAACATTAAAGAGGAAGTGAAGGAATCCCTTAGGAAATCTATGAAAACACACAATGAGGGAAACTGGAAATGAAATATTTAGTGACTTGAACAAAATAGAGTAACTACAATGGAATGGCAACTCTTCAAGGTAAAAAGAGTTTTAAGGCCAGCATCCTAAATGGAAAAATACAGATTCATGAACATTGTATAGGCAGCTTTTCCTGGTAGTAATAATTCAGAAGGCTAGTATGATGATGAATGAAGGAAATCACACGTGTATAAGATACTACTAATTAAAGGAGTATGTGATTAAAATATTGGCATATCTACAGAAAATATTTGTTAGTCTTTTTTATATCTTATGTTTCACAATTAGTCTACTTCTATAATTTATAGCAGTATGTTAATCGTATTTGCTATTCTGGCTATTATTTTACCACCTTGAGTTAATTTTTATGCTTACCTATTTATGAGGGAATAGGTCTTAGAGGATTTTCCATTTCTCCCTCATATTACAGTACGCTTTGCATTTGTATTTCAAACATCTGATTGTAGATTTATATTACAACTTTGGATGGAGTCTAATGCTTCCTCCTGTACACAGGGATAACATTTAACATCATTTGATATTTAGAAAAACTGCCAAATCTTGACACATCTCTGAAATGTTATTTTTCTCCTAGTCCTCAGAGATAAAAATAATTTTCATGATTTAACCCTGTACTATTGACTCACTGTATTAAGATTGTCATAGAGAATTATGCTAAACTAGGGTGCTTATAAATGGCAAAAGCATTTTCAATATCCTGAAAGAACCAGCTTTCTCAAAGATGGTCCTGAATTTTGATTCCTAGTTTACACTAATATGAATATTTAATACACCAACATTTACATTATCACCCATGTTAATAAAAATTTCATTTTCTTAATAGTTATCAATAGTCTTGAGCTCTGATATTTCTTAACTATGACCAATTTCTTCTACCTTTCTAATTCTTTCTTTTTTTTTTGAAAGTAATTTTATTAAATTATAAAAGTTTCCATTTACACCCCTCTTCCCAACACCCTCCCACTCCCCCCACTCCCTCTCCTCCTCCCTCTTCGTCCCTAAGGGCAGTCAGGGTTTCCTGCCCTGTGGGAAGTTCAAGTTCCTCCCCCCTCCCTCCAGGTCCAGGAAGGTGAGTATCCAAACAGACTGGATCCCCAAAATCCAGTATATGCAGAGGAAACAAGTCCCAGTGTCATTGTCAATGGCTTTTCAGAAAGACTCCGGGCCAGCCACATTCAGAGAATCCGGCCACATTCAGAGAATCTGGTTGGATCACTGCCTCATTCAGTCTTCAGTCGCAGTCCAACTGGCCTTGGTAAACTCTCATTAGATCCGTTCCCTTGTATCAGTGGGTGATAGCATCCCTCGCAGTCCTTATTTCCTTTTTCATTTTCTTCGTCCTTCTGCTCCTCATTTGGACCTTCGGGGGCTCAGTCCGGTGCTCCAATGTGGGTCTCCGTCTGTATTGACATCCATCGCCAGATGAAGGATCTATGGTGATAAGCAAAATATTCATCAGTATGGTTATGGGCCAAGGCCGGTTCAGGCACCCTCTCCTCTGTCCAGAGAACAATCTGGGGATCTTTAACAAGGGAATTACATTCTCATTTGTCATATTTACAATGTTCTAACCTTACTGAAGAATATAGATAGAGAGATGAATACATAGTGATGGTGATAGATGACTGGTTTTTAATATGATAAGCAAACAGTCTCTTATAAGATACTCTAAAGATGTTTGTGAGTCTAAAATATAATTTAGACTAAAAAATTAGTTACAACTGGTCTTCACATTTTATTTTTTATTTATTTTGTTTTGTTTATTTAATTTTGTATCCAAATTTAAATTTTAATAAATTTCACTTTCAGTAACATGGAATAGAAGTGCCTACTTATGATACTTGATTTTTATCCTTTGCTAGCCTTCTTTGTAGTATAATAAACAGTGAACTAAACCTTCTGATGCTGAGGCATTATCTTTATTGTTTAGAGATTGCATTTTAATTAAACATTTTTTTCTTTTCCTTTTCTCCCACTAAATTATCCCATATTTCCCAATTCTCTTTTCTTCAAATTCAAAGCCTTTTAAAAAGCAATTGTAATTGCATGTGTGTATATTTTGAAGATACATTTATACTCTCATATAAGCCCCATTAAAATCAATAATGTTACTTTTATATATGCTTTCAGGATGGACCCTTTGCGACCAGACATCCAGTTCCTATACTGTTCATGGGCCACCATTCTCCTGCTCCCAGTTTTACTCTGTTGCCTGTGGTTCCTGGTATAGGATTGATGCCGAGTAGTTTGATATGTTCCTAAGAGCCATTATTTATGTGAATAGCTGGTTTTCTGTAAAGTCATCTCCAGTCTCAGGTTTTATGGATTGTAGAGGTACCTAAATGGCATTTTTACCTCCTATGTCAGTACCAGACAATGATACCTAATGAAAATATAATTTGGTTTTTTAAAACAAAATCTTTAGATAGCTGTACTTATGCTTAGATGTTCCTCATCAAAGAATTGAATAAAATAATGTGTGACTCTTCTAATCTTTCAAAGTGAATCAATCTTCATTGCTGATGATTATAAAACTGCTGCATGAAGTCTGCTTCATGTTTTACATTCGCTGTTTGCTTCACAAGGAAGAAAGATTATCTAGTATATAAATGCACTTTTTAAAAAAATATTATACAAGCAGAACTTCTTTTCTTTGGAAAGCCAGTTGCTTTATCTATAGTAGTATTGATTAAAAAAAATAAATCCTTTAAAGTATGGCATTTTATCCACACTGCTGAAAAGGTAGAAGTGTGTTACACAAAGAAACTTATGACCCAGAGTTCTACCTTTCAATTATTCACATTGAAATGGTGAAAACTGACAGACATTTAAGCAAGCTCACAAAACTATGGAATACTCAATGTAGCACACAGTATCTGTGTTTCAAAAGGACCATTAATACACTTATGCCCTCATCAAGGCACAATGGCCACTATGTAGATAAAATATAACATCAGCACTGAGTAAGTTATTCACACAAAAATAACACCAGGAGATATATAAATAGCTTTGCATGCCAGTCCCATGGAGATAAGTAAAAGATATAAGAAGACAGGGAGGATTTAGATCATTAATGGCATTTTGTATTTTTCAGAAAGTATTGGATTTTATCCTGGGGATTTTGGACGGGAGGTGACCCTATCAGGTGTATGTCTGAAAAAGACTCCAGTCCCAACAGCGTGAAGGATAGCTCTGACAGGGATCTAAGGCACGATGAACATTAATAGGTAGGAGAGATGCGAGGAGAAACATAGTCAGGACATGCTAGTGAGCCTTCAAAAATGTTTATTGAGTTGAAATGAATTGAAGAAGTTTGTTGAAACTTTCTTTTCCCACGTCTTATTTTTGGAAAATGTCAATAGTATCTCTTCATTGGGCTACTTCAAAGTTTCTCCACCAAAACCCAGTGAGGGTGACCCAGCTGAAGTGCAGGTGAATGACCCATCTCATCACAAATGCTGCAAAAAATGTCATCAAACACTGCACTGTAGATGCCCCCATTGTTCAAAGCAGTCTTTATAGGTTCTGAGTCCAATAATACAGTTAAGATGCACAAAATAGTTTTCTACTTTTTGTGGGGGAATTCAATGTGTATCATAATCATTTCCTTTCCATCTTGACAAACAGCTTGCTCATGACTGTGTACATTTTCATAATTATAAGCACACTTCTTATATACCTCCAGACTCTTATCCAGTATTTTTAGAACGTTCTTCTTATAAAATAACCCATTAGGCAGTTTCTTGTGATTAATTTTGAAAGTTAACATTATGCAAACATATTATCTGCTCGTGGATGATTGAAGGCTGTTTGCAGTAACTTTTATTTTTGGATCACTTCCACATTTTTATAAATTCATCATCATAGCAATGACATCTGAAATAAAATGCATATCTTTACCTATTTGATAAATGAAACTTAAGTTAATAAAAATGCATAGCTCAAGAGGGGAAAAACAGATATGGTGATATATGCCTCAGATCCCACCATGTGGGAAGAGAAGCAGGCAGATCTTTGTGATTTTGAAACTAACCCTCTACATAGTGAGACTCAGACTTCTCAGAGCCTAAATACTGAGAACCTGTGTCATAAAATAAAATAAAGAAAAATAATGACATAATACTATCTATTATTAGTTCAGGTAAATATATCAATGATAATAATATCAACACAGCTTTGACAGTGTAAAATATTATTAGATAATAATACTTTTTCTGCTGTGCATGGCTCCACATGACTTTATGTTCAAAAACGATGAAAGCACTTACAACACTATTCACTCCTTGAGAAAAGACTATCGTGGGCTAAATGTGATTGTCTTTTAATAGAAATCAAAAGACTTCAAAGAAATAGCTAATTAATTTACTGATGAATGATAATGTATAATTTTCATCTGTAGAAACCTTTGTGTTTATCATATTGCAACCTGAGCAATAAAAATTTCTACTGTAAAGGTCATAATTGAATGTAATAAATAACAATTGACACAGTTTTTAAAATATAATCTCATAAAAGATTTTGGTAATGAGATGTGATTGAAAAAATTTTGAATTGAGAAATATGAAAAATTCAGGCAATATGGAAACATTCTGTATAGATTTTATATGAACAATTGATGAAATAATCTTTGAAAACTAAGAAGTCCAGCAAATATGGAAAAAGATGTATCATCAAATTATGTTACATCATATTGAAATAATTAATTCAAGTGTAAGTATATAAAGTTATTGGAAATAGTTGCCTCTGGTATTAGAAGATGTGATAAAGAAGGGTTAGGCAAATAACATTTGAAATGACTAATCATTTCTAACATTAATATATAAGAAGACCAATCAGTATTTCTGATATAGAAAACACAAATATTTCATTACAATTAATGAAATACTTTATCATACTGTGAAAGGAAGATTTTTGAAAGGTTTACATTAAAAGGAAGGCATTGAAGAGGCTTAGAGCATAAGTTGTTCTTGCAGAGGACCTGGGTTCAATTCTGGTTGCAGAAAGGAAGGTCTCAAAACTTGTAACAATAGTACCTCCAGATCTGATGCACTTCATGGACTCCATGGGCACTATATGTATAAGGTGCTCAGACATATGTGCAGGCAAAGCACTAATACACACACAATAAACATTAAAAAAGAGGAAGGGGATGTCAAATAATAAAGAAAGGACACAGAATTAAACAAGTAAAATAACGTGGTACTTATAAAATAGTAGCTACAGAATATGCAAGTAACAAAGAATTGATACTTACTTTAATTGTTAATTGAAAACTTTCAATATTTGAGAAGCTTAATTACTAAGATGTTAGGTCAGTTATGGGTGCTACCTACTAAAGGTGCATTAAGTTATCAAAGGCACAATAACCAAGATATATATCACATAGTCAACTGTAAAATTGTCTAAATGAGGAAGAAAGAAAAACATAAAGAGTTGTCCTACAACTATATGCCTCACAAGCAAATCTCGAGAATGAGGTAAAGGCCCTGAAGTGAGACCTGGCAATCTGAAAACAGTCCCTGGATTGTATGTCGCAGTGGAAATGATGATCAGAAAGGCTGCCAGAAGATTTTCATGTGACACTCATACCCTCAGAGTGTCATGTTTGCCCCTTCCTGCCCTAGAACCATATAATACAAATATATAATTACAAATATAATTATATATTTATAAATATAAAAATAGAATGTACATATATATAATCATATATGCGTTTAATAATATCAAATGTTTAATAGCATTTAGTAGTGTAGCTAGCTTTGAATTATGCATTTGACATCTCTCTATCTCTCTCTATCTACCCATATTTCTTAATTGTATAATATATGAATGAACTAGTCCCATGGGAGTTAAATTATTTAATATACATTGTAAAAAATAAAATAATTATATGTCATATTATAGGCACTAACTATATTGCTAGTAGAGAAAATTATGTCATGTAAGATAAAAAAGAGGCTAGTTGACTATATGTGCTGGAAGATAAGCTAGGATATATGTATGTTTTCTAATTCAAATCAATGAGATACGAGAAGGAGTCTTGGTTTCATAGGAATAAAAAACTGATCCAACAATTGTTCCCATTTTTATATGAATTCTAAAACAATGTTGAAACTATGAACACATATTAAATAACACACATCCTGAGTCTAGACATTTGGACAAGGTACAAATTTGCCAGGCTTTTCTTGGATGCAGTAATTTTCCATAGTCAGGATCTACTCAGGAATATCATCATGATTAAGACCAGAGACTGAAAGATTCTACTGACCACAATCACTGGAAATGAAGGGAAAAAAGGGAAATTGGAGATGTGCCACAAACTGATGCTGCAGACCCTCCAGTCATGCTTACTGCTTACTAAATTTGACATTTATTGTATAAAGGGTTCTGGTGTTTTCTGTCTTGAAACAGATTGTCTGTTAGTTCTCATGGTGAGGAACTGTTTACTTTAGTTTTCCATATAAGGTTTACCATGACTAATTTCCTCACTCTTAATCTAGAATATCAGAACTTTAGAAATCTTGCCTTGTATCGAAGTACTGAATAAGAGTTGTGCATTGTAAAATAGGCTTGCTCAAAATTATTATCTTTTACCAATTCTAATTAGGTTAAATACCTGTTACATAATACAATTATTAATACTGTGAGAAGAACCCATGAAAAACTTCTGTGAATTTCCTTTATATAATTTTTTTTGTAAAGTAAGATAGAATTTAAAACATTTTGATTAATTGAGATAAGTGCAGATTATAAGAGATACTCTATATTTGGGAAGATTTGAAATTCGTGATACCTCAAAAAATAGAAAGAGAATTTTAGAAAAAGGTTTAATAAAACTTCAGAGTTATATCAGATATTTTTTCTTGTGCCCTTTTTGATTTTGTTGTTGTCTTGTGTTTTACAGGGTTTTATGTAGATTGAATTAACCTTCAAGAACCTATTTTGGATTACCTCAGATTACTGATCCTCACACATCTTGCATCCCAAAAGTTTGACTCGGAGATAAATTATAAATACCATGACACCTGTTTCATGTCTGCAGTTTAAGAAAATAATTCTTAAATAAAAGGCAAGATATATCACCTTGTATGCTGTCTCACCTACACATAAGAGTGTAGACAACCATTCATTATTACTTTATCAAAGTCATTGTCAATACATCACAGTATGGACAATATAAGAATATCAACTTTATTAACATTTTTTCAAAAGGTTTCAATATTCATAATTTAGAACTATTATAATGATGTCTGCTAAAAATGAAGGTCTTCTTGGGGGATATTCAACTGGATGGAATAAATCACATATCTGTGTCTCTAGCAGAAAAGGAGTTTACCAAACCACATCTTATACTATATTTAGAACATGAAAGTACAGCATAGCAAGTTTCACAGTAGTTGAAGCACACAAAAGAACATGGGCCAGGCTGATATCAGTACTTGCCCAGTGATACCAGCTATTCTTAGTCTAAAGTCAAAATTGAAACTTTTCATAGAATGTTAACCACACGAGGTGACTTTTCTCTACCATTTCTTAATTATTGAAAAAGTTAATATATCACTGTGCTTTTTGTAATTTTAGGAATCCATAGCTCTGAGGAGTGCTGCCACCATTCAATCTCTGGATAGTGTTTCATTAGTGGTGTCTGGAGACAAACACTGTGCGTGCCTTGCCTGAAACTCCCTGACAAATACCATTCAGAACCAAAATTTAACACTAACGATTGATGGGGAAATAGTTTCAAAAGAAAATTTAGAGTGAAAGATAAGATTAGGCAAAGAAGTTGAAATGTACATCTATCACTGTTTATTCCATGGACCAAGGTAGCAATTCATTGACTCAAGGGAGTCAGATTTTATATCTGTACTAACAAGTCATTATACGTGATGAAAGTTGGGCACTGCCTGAGATGAAGCATCTCCGTTTGGCCAGAAACAGCATTTTCTGAATGATTCATCTTTGGTGTTTCAGGATTTCACTGACAGCATTTTGGTCTTGGGAAGCAAGAGTTGGAAAGCACACAGAGCCCGTGGGTTTTAATGATCTTCCTACTTATGCATACAAGCTCTAGGCACAGTTTTCTAGCCCTGCTGGAGTCTGTATGAATTAGAGCAGTATTTCCATTGCTTTTACTTTCCTAATTAAAATAGTTTAAATGTTAAGCATGTAATTGACTTGACTGATATAACCTTGGATTTTCTTAACTTATTCTAAATTCTTTCATGAGATTTTAATTTTTTTAAACTTCCATAACTGAAGATTAGAATTCATCAACATGTATTATGATAAAAAAAAAAAGCTTTTTGGGATCCTAGTCTGTTTGGATGCTCACCTTCCTAGACCTGGAGGGAGAGGGGACGAACTTGAACTTCCCACAGGGCAGGAAACCCTGACTGCTCTTAGGACTGGAGAGGGAGAAGGAGAGGAAGTGGGGGGGGGAGGCGAGGGAGTGGGGGGAATGGGAGGATATGTAGAGGAGGGGAGGAAGTGGAAATTTTTATAAACAAATAAATAAATAAATTTTAAAAAAGAAAAAAAAAACAAAAAAAAAAGCCTTGAAACATTTATGGGTTCTATCCCCATAAAAATGAAAAAAATAAGTGCTTTTCGGTTCCTGTTTCCATTGGACATTGCAAGTTATTAGAGAATGCACAGATAGAGTATTCACTACCTCTCTCCTTATCGATATAATTTATCATGACCTTTCGGGAAAAGGGGACATAAGGACACAAAGAATGTGGATGCATTCATCGTATCTCAAAACAAGGAATAAAACGAAGAGAGGAAAAGAAAGAAGGAAGAGATGGGGGAGTGAGGTAGTAAAGAAAAAGGAAGACAGGAAGGAAGGAGGGAGAGAGGAAATAAGGGAAAAATGGAGAAAGGAAAAAAGAGAATAAGACAAAATGGGAAGGAATATGTGAAGTATCCAGTTAGCAGTAACTAGTATAACACTGGGATAATTGTTTTGTTCTACTGTTTCTCCACAGGGAAAGCTGTGGCTTGACTAGAATCAAGTCAGAACAAAACCTTCGTGTAAAAACTTGGAAGACACAGAAAAGCTGTAATTATTCTCTAAGAGTGTATAGTGACTCAAACCACCTGAAGTTTTAGAGTCAAAAGTTGCTCATTAAGTCCTTCAATCCAGTGAATGCTAATTTTTGATATGTGGTTAAGAAGATGCTTAGAGTTATCTCTGAGCAAAGATATCTAGCCACTGAAGCCAGTGGTATCAGAAAAAAGATTTCATATAGAAGACTGTTCTGGAGAACGTTGTAAAGTATCTGAGCATTCATTTCAAGGGGATATTGGCAGGAACCTATGGTGTAGAGAAAGCAGTGTTGCCTTTTAAGTGATGTGAGTTGCTGATAGTACTATTATGCCCATGAAGTCAGTCTGTGTAGTCCCTGCTGTTGATCCATCTGTAGAAAGTTCACTATGCTAGTTTTCTTAATTAGGGTGGGCAGAGAAGGACAGCCTGTTGAGAAGAAGTCCATAGCTCAATAAAAGAAAAACCTGACTTTGCTTCTTAAACTGCTACCAAGAAATGTGCTACCTATCAAGTAGAAGAATATTTCAAATTGGTGGTAAAGGAAGTTCTTATCAAATGCAAGAAATTTGAAGTAAGATGAAATTATTACTTTAACAGAAGCATACAACCTACTGAGAAGATGGATTGAACTAACTGTTCTGAGTATATTTATTTGATCTTCAAACCTGATTTACCTAGCATTTCACTGCGATAAAATATGTTATCAACTCTTTACCTGTGTAGCCTACAAGGGACATTTATAACATTTTCCACTAGATAAAGATCATTCTTGAAACTTTATTAAGAAATGAAAGTATCATTTATGCATGTGAAAGAAATTGAAGAATATTTTGAAATAGAAGGTGGTTTAAATAAGCAAGAAATATGCAGTCACTGTATCACACAGAAAATTAGTATAACCATTTTGCTTCTTGTCTTCTGCTTTATAATTAATTGGTTGTTTGTTATCACACATGTTGTTTTCTTGTAGTTTTACTCTTTCATCCAAGCTCTAAAATAAACAAACATTGATAAAATTTATTAAAGGCATATATCTCTGAGAAACTGCCATACTGATTTGCATTCCCATCAGCAATAGAGGAATAATCCCCTTCCTCCACATCCTTTCCAGCATAACCTGTCATTGCTACTTTTGATCTTAGCCATTCTGACTGCTTTAAAATGGTATCTCAGATTTGTTTTGATTTGCATTTCCCCAACTGCTAAGGACGGTGAACATTTCTTTAACTGTCTTTCAGCCATTTGAGATTCTTCAACTGAGAATTTTCTGTTTAGTTGTGTACCCCATTTTTAATTGGGTTATTTGGGATTTTGATGTCTAATTTCTTGACTTGTTAAATATTTTGGGGATCAGCCCTCTGTCTAATGTGGGAATGGTGAAGATTTTTTCCCATTGAGTAAGCTGCCCTTTTCTCTTATTGACTGTGTCTTTTGCTTTGCAGAAGCTTCTTAGTTTTAAGAGGTCCCATTTATTTATTGTTGGTCTTGATGTCTGTGCTACTGGTGTTATATTTAGGAAGTGGTCTCCTGTGCTCATGCATTGAAGACTACTATTCATTTTCTCTTCTATCAGGCTCAGTGTAGTCATATTTATATTGAGGTCTCTAATCTCATTTAAGAGAGGATTCCTGACTCAGCTTTAGCTGCAAAACCTTACAGCTCTTTAAAAGGTCCTGTCATGAAACAGTTAAGTGTATAGCATTGATAAAAAACTGACAGCATACTTTTCATTGGTGGCAGAGACCTTGAAATGCCATAGAGTTGTGGCAACAAACATGGTTCTAGATAGCACCTTTGCCATGAGGTTAGACTCTTAAGAAAAAAAAAAGTTAAGGAATGGCCTGGATCCAGCTGTCAAAGCCACAGCTTTAATCCTTTCCATATCACTTAGCAAATTAAAGACTCATGTGGTTCGAAAAAGAGAGATATACAGTAAAGAGAGAGTCAAAGATGAAGAAAGCCTCGAAATGGTTTACTATGTATTTGAAAATATATGTAGGCTCAGACAAAACGGATTAAGTCCTTAAAAGAAAAAATAAAAAAGAGAGTAGTTGGGTGTGGTGGCATACACCTTTAATCCCAACATTTGGAAGGCAGAGGCAGGCAGGTCTCTGTGAGTTCAAGGAAAACCTGGTCTACAGAGTGAATTCCAGAAAAGCCAAAAATAGATAGAGAAATGCTGTCTCAAAAAAGCCAAAAATTAAAAAGAAAAAAGAAAAGAATAGAGGTTAAAATAAAACCATGTAAAGATGAAAAATACACAGAGAGTCGGGATACCATGTGTTATTTCCCCCTGAGAAATCTCTGATAGGAGAAATGGCCCAGATGTCTGACTTCTACATCAAGAACAGTTCAAAGACTCCTGCCTGAGATTATCAAGTCTCAGAGGATATTCCAGTCAAGACTTGATAAGAATTCTTGATTAAATTTTCCTTAGGTCCCCATAAGATTATCAGTGTCCCCAAGCTACAGGAAGTAGCCTGGAAAACTGAATTCACATTTCCAAAAAGTGTTTTATGGATGTTTGCCTTTGTTTAGAACGTTGGTTACAAATTGTTATGGATAATGGTCAGTAGAAAAGCTAAACAAAGGAGATTGAATTCAGAGTTCTTGCTTTAAAAAAAAAAAAGAAGTGCTGTGGGAAAATGTCTGTACCTGTCACTTCAATTATTTTTAATAAAATGAGAACTGGGTAGTAGCCAGTCAGGAAGTATAGGTGAGATATCAGTGACCAGGCAGGAGGTAGCGGCATGGCAATGAGAATTATGGTAATAGGAAAATGTTTCAGTCTGCAGTAGTCCCCCAGACAGAGAGGAACCAGACACAGAACAGAAAGATGAACATGGTATGTATTCATGCGTAACTGGAGACTAGCTTAAAACAAAAGATATTGAGCCTATAGTTCATGATCCTAGAAAAGTTAATTAACAAGGTAAACCCTAAGAAAACTAAGAACATAGATCTACCTGGAAAGGGGAAACAGAAAATCATCTTACAAATTTGGGAAGATGGGGATGGGGCAGTAGGGAGGGTAGAAGGGGAAAATAAGAAAGGGAGAAGGTAGGAAAACTTGACTGAAAAAGTTGGTTAAGATGGAGGAAGGACAGAACTGAGAGCAAGGAAAGAGATATTTTGATTGAGGGAGCCATTATGGGGCTAGCAAGAATCCTGGCACTTGAGAAATTCCCAGGAATCCACAAGAATGACCCCAACTAAGACCCTAAGACATAGAGAAGAGGGTGCCTGATCTAGCCTTGCCCTGTATGTAACATGAGGACCTGCCTATTGGGGTTTCTGTCCTGCTCAGTTCCCACAGCCAGTAAATCCCAAAGAAAATCACAAACAGGTCTAGAACAAGTTATAAATTAATTGGCCCATTAGCTCATGCGTTGCATTATCCCTTATAACTTATATTAACCCATTATTCTTATCTATGTTAGCCACATGGCTGGATAACTTTTTAAGTGGGGCAGGTCACGTCCTGTCTTGGCAGGTGGCTGGGCAGGACTGCAGAGGAAGCTTCCTTCTTCCCAGAATATCCCTGTTCTTATTACCCCGCCTCTACTTCCTGACTGTTGTTCCACCTATACTTCCTGTCTGGCTACTGGCCAATCAGAGTTTATTTAAAACATAATTGACAGAATACAGAAAATTCTCCCATACCATCTGTAGACAGGCTGATGAATATTGTAAATATTACTATAGAACCTTAATCCAGCAAGTGATGAAAACAGAGGCAGAGACCCACACTGGAACTGTGACTGAGTTCCCAAAGTTCAGATGAAGAGAGGAAGGAGTGAGAATATGAGCAAAGAGGTCAAGCCCATGATGAATATATCCACTGAAACAGTTTACCTGAGCTAATGGGAGCTTACCAACTCCAGTCAGACAGTGAAGAAAACAGAATAAGTCCAAAATTAGTCCCTCTGAATGTTGGTGACAGTTGTATGATTGGGTCACATAAGGGGTCACTGGAAATTGCACCAGGATTTATCTCTACTGCTTGTACTGGCTCTTTTGGAAACTATTCTCTTTGAATATATACCTTGATCAATCTGGACATCTGGGAAATAAAGCAATTTATCTAAGTGTTTTTTAAATATATAATTATATGACAAAATTATACTAACTTACACAATATAATTTATATTATGTAATAAATGTATAATATATTAAAACATGTATTTCTATAGGCTGTAAATTAATAAAAAATTTATAATGAATATGGTGCTTTAAAGTTATTTTTACATTTTATGATGATTATTAATTAAGTATAGAGTAATTTACATTTGTTATGAAAATATAGTGATTATTTTAGTCCCTGAATTACTTTAGCAAATATAGTTCAAGGGCTAGTTAATACAGGACTTAACAAGATGCAGTCATATATATGTGTATGTAGGGTATATATTCTCACTTGTGAATTTGCCATAATCTCACTATTAATTCCATTATTCATAGAACTAAGGTAACATCAGAATTTCATGGCATCCACTTACTTTCTCTTCTGTTGTGAAAAACTGAAACATCTTGATTTTGATCATCTTCATTCATGTTATATAAGTCGTTATATATATAACGTGTTATATAACCACGTTATATAAGTGGTTGTGTATAATTGTACATTACATTAGTATATTTTTTCTCACAATAAAATGATCAAATTTCAAATGTGACATCATAAAATATCAACATATTTTTCTAATCTTTGTTCAATCTTAAAATAGTAATTACTCTTTAACCTAAGGGATTACAAGTATCCACAAACTATAAATGGAATGGTAAGTCGCATTCACTATCATGGAGAATAAAAGTTGCTATGTACATACACTATTACAATGCCTGTGGTGTTTCCAACTGTGATACAGTACAACTACATTAGTGGTGTACAGACAGCAAGACTTTGCCAATGTGTAGAGTATCCTGTGAAAGTGACTTTCCATATAGCTTCTCAGAGTTTTCTACTTATCATTATGCATGAATTTATTTTTTGTGGAGACTATGCCTTTTTTTCTTAATCAGAAAGTTACTTACTTGAAAGACATTTTAAGTTTGAGAGCTACAATTATTATAATACCAAAAAAATTCAATAAATAAACTTAGTCCCAAATTAAGGAATAACTATACTTAGTTTGAAAAGTGTACAATCTTGTCTAAGAGGACTAATCATTCAAGATATTTGAGAAATAATAGATGTTGAAAAAAATGAGAATTGGAAGTACCTAGATTTCATGGAAACCTCTTAGGTATTTGAAGGGTTTTGAAAATGTATGTGATGTCTCAGTGACAAAGTGGAGTAAATAATTTTGGAAAAACCAAAAGAGAATACAAGGGCAGGAAAGGAAAAGAATGAAAAGAGGAGAGAAATATCATAATTAGAATTAGATTAGTACATAGAGAAAAGTGTTTTGGAATCTTTTGAGTTAATTAGTATGTTAAATGAAAAAAGTGGTTAATTCACATAGATTTATTGATTTCAGTATTATGTATTATATAATGATGTTTCCAATCTCAGCATTTTTAGGAGTGTTATCTAGAGTTGCCCAGGTCCCTAGCCACATTTTGGTATGTTTCACTTGTCAATCTAAAGGAATTTACTTGTTTAGTGAATTTGATCATATTTGGGGTAATAAAATTGAACATATTTTTGTCTTCTGTCTCTGCACTTATGAATATTTGCTGACTTATTTTATTGTCCTGATATAGATCATGTAAATATAAAAAAAGGTTTGTCATTTTAGTCTAAAATTAAAATTATTTTTATGTCAATCATTTTATTAAAATATATTTCAAGTGACGGTTCAGCAAATGATAATAAATAACATGCATTTTTTTCTGAGCACAATAGCAATTATTTTCTGATCTTTATTCTTTAAATGGCATTATGATAGATTCTTTTTCTAGGCACAGTTCCAGACTTTGTCAATCACTGATATTAATGAGCAACTCACTGCACATGCTTCAGTGTATTCTGAAATAACAGTGCACTAAATATAATGACCTAGATTGCATGTACTCCTTTCACTAGGCAATTATAGGCCTCAGAAGCTCTGAACATTTAGTTGAAGTACTTATATTTATTGACATCAAAATAATACCTGCAACTAGCTTGCACACACATGGGAGACTGATGCTATACAAATAAGTCTTGTTTAGTGGTGGCTGGACCAAACTGGTGCTATTTGTATATTTCAATAATAATGAGAGAGATTGTTGCATCAAGAGACAGAAGCTCTAGCAAATATTTTTTTCTTAGCTGAAAATATTCAGAATACATGCTGCAGAAGATGAGAGCCCAACTTGTAGAATTATTAATACCAAGATTTGTTACATTCAATAGTGAGGAACCAGAACCAGAACAAAAGAAATGAGCAAAAAAGACACTTGAAGCCTTTAATAGCAAGCTTTAAGACTGATGAGTTATAATTGTGTGTGTGTGTGTGTGTGTTGAGAGAGAGAGAGATAGAGAGATAGACTGAGACACAGAGACAGATACAGACAAAGAGATAGATGGACAGACAGAGACAAAGAACACTTCTGGGATAAATTTCAAGATTCTATGTATATTCTTATTTTATAATTGTATATGCTCAGTGGAAAAGAGGAATTCCATCCACATTTCACTTCAAGTATGTGGTTGTTAAACTATAATAGAAGATTTATTTCTTGTACACTTTAACAAGAATATTTAGTGGTCATAACAAATTCTTACTGAAACCTGTCAGTTTGATTTAAATTGGACTTAATGGAAGTTCGGTGTTCGTTACATAAGATAGTAAATGATACCACAGTGGTATTCTGCCAGGATTTTGTGGCTTTTGACTGTGAGTGTCATTATTCTTCGTAGTGGTTGCCTATGAGTTTGATGTCACCAGCACACCCAGTTTAAAACAGAGTCTTTGCACTGTATTCATAGTGATTACAGTGAGTCAGAACTAAGTCTATTAGAGAAAAGCAGGGATCATCTTCTAAAACAAATGAATTACCAAGACATAGATTCATTTTCTGTACTCTTATTCTTTTTGTTCATTCTTTAAACACCAGTTTCCCCTCTCTTTTTCTTTTGTTTCATTTCTAAGAGGCTGCCTTCCAGACCTCTCTATTCTTCTCTGGATGCCTCCTCTCACTTCAGAAGTAAGCACTCTGTCTCTTTTCTCATTCTTATCAGAACTGTTGTGATTTCTTGCTGGTTGCTTATTTCCTGTTTTCAAATATTTTGTTTCTGATAGTTCCTTCATCTCTGAATGCACTCTCAAATTACTATTTTAAATTCCGTCTATTCTCTATTCCATCCATTGTCCGACAAAATTAGAAGATATTAGATCAAAAGGAAAGATTTTTTAATTGTTTTTTCTAACCCTTTTTTAATCTAAAATTTCTAATTCTTGAGAATTTCCTGAGTACATGAAATGAAATAAGGTTATTTCCATGTTTCTACTTTCTTTTTCAACTTTTCCTATAAACATTCAACATTCTCCCTAACAACTTTTGGGTTTTATTTTTGTTACAGTTATTTTTTTATTTGATTATTAGTCTTGTTAAATTTTCCGTGATTTTCTCTTTTTCTCCAACTTTTATTGTTATAATGAATAAATACATAAATGCAAACTACTGAATCCATTTAGTGCTGTTCTTACATCTATGTTTCACAGTTGACCATTTAATATTTATGATTAATTAGTGCACTCATCCTTGGGCATAACAGATTTTCCTCTCTCAGCAGTCATTGCATAAATAAAATGTAGCTTTGAATCAAAGGTTAGACATATCACAGGGAGGCTGAGTTTACCATGGCTTTGATTAAACTACTATTATTGAGATTTCATGGAAAGAAGACCATTCTTGGTTGTGGACAGCACCATTCTATGGGTTGGGATCATGGATTGAATTAAAGAGAGAAGGCAAGTGAATACTAAATTCATCTCCTTGCATCCTTACTACAGAAGTAATTTGAGCAGCTGCTTCAGGATACTGAAACTATAACTAGAATCAGTTTGCTACCAAAACTTCACCATCATTTCTTCACAATTATTTGATTGGGTATTTTGTTAAAAACAGCAAAGAACTAATCCAAATATACTTCATGATAGTATCATTCATTCCAAAACTTTTTATGTATAACTAGAGATAATATGATAGGTTATATCTCCTCCTTTCTGAAAAGAATTAACTCTCATAAATATATTTACATGACTTTTAGCCATAAATTATTAAATTAATATTTTACGTTAATAATCTAAATATACTCTCACTGCAAAATTTAGTCGCAAAATACTTTCTGTCCACATTTCAAGGAGTTTTAGGTCAGATATACAGAAAATAAAAGATATCTCCATGGCTAGTTAGTACTATGCCTATATCTTGACCTCTAGTTTTCCTTATTAAAGTCAATGGTGGAGCTATTTTACATATATATATATTATTTATATATGTAAAATATATATTATTTATATATGTGTAAAATATATATGTAAAATATATATTTTTATTTATATATATGTAAAATATATATGTAAAATAAATATGTAATATGTGTGTGTGTGTGTGTTTGTAAAACTAATTTTCTAACAAATAGAACTTATCTTCTGTTGGCATTCTACATTGAATTCTTGGCATAAATAGTTTTAGTCCAGAATAAGGCTGAAGAAAATTCTTCATTGAAAGTATTCTACTAAGGGGACCAAGAATTGCTAAATTACTGAGGGAAGGTTGACAGAGGTTTCTGTCTCACCCAGTCACACAGCCATTCAGTTGCAAACAAAATAAATAGAGGTCTACATTAATTATAAACTGGTTGGCCTATTAGCTCAGGATTCTTATTAATTAATTCTTACATCTTAAATTAGTCCATTATTCTTGTCTATGTTAGCCATGTTACCTTTTATCAGCAAAGCACTCTCATCTTGCTTCCTCTGTGTCCGGGAGATGACTGTAGACTCAGTCTTTCCACTTCCCAGAATTATCCTGTTCTCCTTGCTCTGCCTATACTTCCTACCTGGCTGCACAGCCTATACTTCCTTCCTGGCTACTGGCCAATCAGTGTTTTATTAAAGCAATACAACAGACAAATCTTTACAGGGTAGAAGGCTATTGTACCTTAGCAGTGGAACTAAGAGCTTGCTACAACACTGAGGGGACCAAGAGAGAGGACAAGGAGAGAAAACCAGGAGAGAGAACCAAGAGAGCAAGCTTAGAGAGTCGCCAGTGACTCCCTGAGACTCAGACATTGACAGTACAGCGCAGACCAAGAATCCCAAGGATTCAGATAGCCACTGCAAAGATTGGACCAAAATACAAAGACACTGCTGGATTCATTTGAAGGAAGAGATGGTTAGGCCAAAATGCAGGAATCCAACAACCTAAAAAGCAACATGGTAACATCAGAACCCAGTAGTTACACAACAGGAAGACTGTAACATCCTAACCCAGAAGAAGTGGAAGAAAATATTCTGAAATTTAACTTTATGAAAATAATGGAGACCTTTAACCAGGAAATAAAATTTCATTTATAAAGGTGGAGGAGAAAACCAAAACAAGTTTGAAGAAATTAAAAAGTCCCCCCAAAACACCCAAGAAAACCAAGAAAAAATAATCAAGCAGGTGAAGCAAGCAGTTTAAGACTTGAAGACACAAAAAGAGGCAATAAAGAAAACACAAACCAAGGGGATTCTGGGTATGAAAAAACTGAGTAAATGAACAGGAACTCTAAAGAGAAGTATAACCAACAAAATACAAGAAATAGAAGAAATAATTTCAGGTTTTGAAGATCCTATAGAGGAAAGAGAGGAAAGATCCTATAGAGGAAAGGTCAAAAAATTAAATTAAAAAAATAAATTAAAACTCTTAGCACAAAGCATCCAGGAAATTTGGGACTCTTTGTAAAGATCAAAGAACAGGAACCAATAAACAGCAGGGAAAGTTTGTAAAGAACTGTGCCCATATTCCCAAATATTGTTTAAAAATGTTTGTTTATATTTAAAGGGGGATATCTTATAGAGATTTGCATTGGTATGGATCTGTTTTATTGATACAAATTTAAGGTCAATTTTGTTATACTATGTATATGTATTTCTGATATTTATTATGGTATTGTGTTTGTACAGCTCATTTAAAAATTTAACGTATAATTTTAAAATACAGGTAAATATATAGTCATCTGTAATAGTCAAACTTTTAGTCATGTTAGTTAGGTTTTCTATATAAAAAAGAGATATATTTCAATTAGATCTCTATTCTTCAAATCTTTCAGAGATCTTCAGAATATGGCATTTAAATTGTTTTAAGTATTTAGAACTTTTCATGACAATGAGACACATCTGTACCTGGCAGCACCAATCTATTTCAAGAGGATGACAGGCATTGTAGAGGCTCCTTATGGAGTTTGCTAGCCATTTAGGCAGGCACCTGCTCTTGCCTGGACTGCATGAGGGTATATTGTCTGAACTGGACTTGCAGGACCCACAGAGAAATGACTGCTGAACTTGCCTAAAGAAGGTCAGACGATCCTTCAGGGTTCCTGCTCCATGAAAAAGTCTGAGAGACATTCTGCAGAATACAGAAGAAAGTGAATGACAAACTGCCAATATAGGCAGAACTGTCTTTGAAATATCCTGCTTCATCCAAAAATCTGCTAGATACTATAGGCCTGTAGGTTGAAGATGGATGTCCCAATGGTACAGAAGAAATTTAGGTGACTGTTCAGGCTACAAGAGGTTTCTGCCAATTCTAGAATTTTGAAACTTGTTGTTAACTTAGTATTATTATATTCTTCTTGAGTCTTTGATGGAGTTGAAGAATTGGTAGTTACAGTTTTCCTTAGTTATGATAAAAGATAAAGTAGATATAAATACTGTAACTGTAATTCTTACTTGATACCTGTTTTGTTATATGTAATTTTACTATATTAAATTTAAAATCTTCCTTTTTATTTAGACAGAAAAGGGGAGGTGATGTGGAATTCATGCTATGAATACAATGGGTTAATTGTCCCATGCTTCCTCTCGCCTGCAAGAACCACGCGGGACACAGGATCCTACTGCAGAAATAGCTTTAATGCCCCTTGGGAGAGCGAGCATCAGCCAACATGGCGGAGACCCAGATATGATGGAACCCATCCCTTATATAGGAAACAGACCCTGCTTCGGACGTGTCACTCTTGGATTGGTCAATTGTCCATAATCCCAGGTGAATGCCTCGGGAGTAGGCGGGGACTCAGTGGAAAATTACCGAGCACATATGCGTTCACCTGGTGGTGAAGCCGGATGTCAGCGCCATCTTGATGATGAAGAATGTGGCTGCGGCCTTCTACAGTTAATAAAGGACTGCATTGGACCTATAGTAGGGCAGAACTTAGCTAGGTAGGGAAAAGTAAACTGAATGCTGGGAGAAAGAAGGCAGAGGAGAGAGAAGCTATGGATTCACTGTCAGAGACAGACATGCTGAAATTTTGTTGTAGGCCATGACCTCGTGATGATACACAGATTACTAGAAGTGGGTTAAATTAAGATGTAAAAGTTAGCCAATTAAGAACCTAGAGATAATGCAGTGGTTTAAGTGAAAACAAAAACAAAAACCGGATTCAGCCTTCTGCTGTATAAAAGAAACACACCTCAATCTCAAAGATAGACATTAATTCAGAGTGAAGGGTTGGGAAAAACGTTTTGTAATTAAATGGACCTAAGAAACATGGGGGTGTAGCTATACTAATATCAAACAAAATAGATTTCAAACTAAAATCAATCAGAAGAGATGGTGACAGACACTTTATACTTATATCAGGAACATCCCATCAGTATGAAGTCTTAATCCTGAGAATCTATGCCCCTAATACAAGAGTATCCACATATGTAAAAGAAACATTACTAAAACTTAATTCACACATCAAATCCCACATACTAAACGTAGGAGACTTCAGCATTCCATTCTCACCAATGTACAGGTCATCTAGACGGAAACTTAACAAAGAAATAAGAAAACTAACAGTTGTCATTAATCAAATGGATCTAACACACATCTATATACCATTTCACCCAAACACAAAATAATATATCTTCTTCTCAGCACTTCATAGAGCCTTCTCTAAAAATGACCACATACTTGGTGACAAAGCAAACTTCCACAGGTATAAAAAAATTGAAATAACCCCCTGTATCTTATCAGATCACCTTGGTTTAAAGTTAGAATTTAACAACAAAAGTGTTTTCAGAAGCCTACAAACTCATGGAAATTGAACAGTGAACTAATGAACCACTTCACCAGGAAAGGAAGAAATTAAGAAAAAAATTGAAGACTTTCTAGAATTCAATAAATGAAGGCATAACATACCTAAATCTATGAAAGGAGTGCTAAGAGGAAAGTTCATAGCATTAAGTACCCACATAAAGAAAATGGAGAAAGCTTGCAGCAGTGATTTAACAATGCACCTGAAAGCTCTAGAACAAAAAGAATAAGACAGACGCAGGAGAAGTAGAAGACTGGAAATAATCAAATTGAGGGCTGAAATCAACAAAATAGAAACAAAGAAAACAATACAAACATACAATAAGACAAAGAGCTGGTTCTTTGAGAAAATTAACAAAATAGACAAACCCTTATCCAAACTAATCAAAAGAGAGAGAGAGAGAAAGAGAGAGAGAGAGAGAGAGAGAGAGAGAGAGAGAGAGAGAGAACATCCAAATTAACAAAATTAGAAATGAAAAGGAGTACATAACAATGGACACTGAGGAAATTAAGAAAATCATTATTACATACTACAAAAACCTGTACTCTACAAAATTGAAAAAGGTAAAAGAAATGGACAGTTCTCTAGATAGATATATATACCAACATTAAATCAAGATCAGGTGAACAAATAAATAGACCTATAAGCTGCAATGAAATAGAAGCTGTTATCCAAAACATCTCTTCCAAAAAAAGACCAGGGCTGGATGGTTTTAGTGCAAAATTCTACCAGAACCTCTACGAAGAGCTAATACTTATGCTCTTCAATGTGTTCTATACAATAGAAAGAAAATGAATATTGTCAAACTCTTTCTATGAGGCTACAGTTACCCTGATACCAAAACCAAACATTGACAAAATCAAGAAAGAGACTAACAGACCAGTCTCACTCATGAACATGGATGCAAAAATACTCAATAAAATATTAGCAAACTGAATCAAAGAACACATCAAAAAAAAATCATCCAGCATGATCAAGTTGGCTTCAGCCCAGAAATGCATGGATGGTTCAACATACAAAAAATCTATCAATGTAATCCATTATATATATCGACCTGGAAAGTCAAAATAGAGAAAGGGGGAGGGGTGAGGAGAACTTGAGGAAACTGGATATTTGAGATGGAGGAGGAACAGAGATGAGAGTATGAAAAAAGATATCTTCATTGAGGGAGCTATTATGGAGTTAACAAGGAACCTGCAACTAGAAAAATTCACAGGAATCTACAAGGATGATTCCAGCTAAGACCCTAGGCAATAGAAGAGAGGATGCCAGAACTGGCCTTGCCCTGTAATCAGACTCATAAATAATATGCAATAGAACCTTCATCCAGCAACTGATGGAAACAGAGGCAGAGACCCACATTGGAGCATTGAACTGAGCTCCTAAAGTCCAGTTGAAGAGTGGAAGGAAGGAGAATATGAGCAAAGACATCAAGACCATGATGGATAACCCACTGAAATCTTTTACCAAAGCTAATGGGAGCTCACCAATACCAGCAGGACTGTGAAGGAGCAAGCAAAGGACGAAACTAGTCCCTCTGAATGTCATTGACAGTTGTATGGCTGGGGAAGACTGAGGGGCCGCTGGCCAGAATTTATCCCTAGTGCTTGTACTGGCTGTTTTGGAACCCATTCTCTTTGGATGATACACTGCTTAGCCTAGATATAGTAGGAGGACCTTGAACCTTCCCCAAGCAATGTGCCTTACCTTCTCAGAAGAGTGGATAGGGGTGGGGTGGGATGTATGTATGAAGGGAATGGGAGGAGGGGAGGGAGTGGGAAATTGTATTGGCATGCATAATAAAAAAATTGTTTGCTTTATTTTTGTAAAGAAAATATTTGTTCTAACGGTGAAAGTGTTTTACTTTCTTTTTATTAAGTTGACCTGTAAACTTATGCTTCTATTTTCATTCTTCCTGAAAACTAATCAAAGCAATTATTCTTTATTCATATGGCTCTCAAAGCTTATTCCACTATGTAATAAGAAAACCACTGAAAGTAAACATGATTAAACTAAAACAAAATATCAGAATCACAGAATAAGGTCAAAATGTGATCAAGCAGATAATTTTGTATACCCTATATAACAAATATAATACTGGAGTAGATGAGGAATAAAATTTAGCTATCTCCAGGTTGGTTTATCTATAAGCTTTAGCTATGATATTAGGCAGAAAAGAGATCCATTCATACATGAAATGTCTCTCAGAGTTTTTTAATTGTATTATAGCATCTGGAACTGTCTTCTGAAGCCACAAACTATGACCAAGCCTGTACTAATTAAGGAGGATTTGGCAGCTAGAAATACACTCCTCCTTTGAACCCAGTCCAGTACTTGGGATCTGCCACGCATGAAGAAACAGGCCCAGCTGCAGGACTTACGGGTAATTTGAGTTAATCAGAGAGCTCATAGTACTTAGCAGATTCTATCAAACAAGTTATATTTCACAAGGTTATAGTTCAAACAAGACAGTAATGTCCAGTAGCAAGTAAAACAAATTGCTCGAGTTGAACTGAAATAATGTAACATAAGGGCAGTGATGACTTTGTGAATTCGACAAGCCCAGAGTTATGAAGGGTTCAGCTATGACTCTGGATACTGGAGGATCCCTGTATTCCAACTACCACGGTTCATTAAAGGTTCTAGTTAGAGAACTGATTGCTGAAACAATACATTTCCAAATGTGGACACAGAAGCTGGTTGGACAACTCATCGGGATAATGCTATTTCTTAAGAATCTGATCTCTAGAGTTCATGCACAAAGTAGATATACAGAAGCAATTCCATACTGGCCATTTGCCAACCACATGGAAACACATAGCATATGAGATTCTGCCTCTTAATCAGTCACACGCAGAAAAAATAGTAATATATTTTTAGTGACATGTAATAAGGTACAAAGAAGACATTGTCTACTAAGAAAATCACTCTGTTCTTGACTTTATAGCTTAAGATTAAAAAATGATAAAAAGAACCACAAATGTAATTTTAATTTCACTCTGCTTTTAGCATTTAATTAAAATTTCTGATTGTAACAGGCTTAAAATTATTGCAAACTAATGATTTCAAAGTAGATGTTATTTCATATGTAGTGCCTAAACTGTTTTAGTTATACTGAAAATAAAAGACACTATAAATAGATGACTATCTGTATGTGCAGAGTGATAGTCATCTGTCCTCCTGTGGATGGACATCTTTAAGGGGATATGATGAGTCACTTCCCCATTTTATGAGTTCCTTAGAATACACATTGCCTGAAAGGGATACTCTGTAGAGTCTAATATGTTTGTCACCATTTTGAATACCACAAAAGCTTTAGAACCACTGATCAAACTTGACTGGGTAGTGAGCAGCACACTAACTTTAATTATCACTTCCCTGGCCCAACAGTCTATCTAAACTTCTCTTTAAATCCCCCCATTCTTCTAGTCATCACTATCTGTCCTAATTCTACAATGTCACCCTCCATATTCTTGGATACTTTCCTTGCCAGCATCCTACTTTTGTCTCCAAGCATGTTCTCTGGGCATGCTTCTATTCCCAGTCCAGCTAATTGAACATTTCTTATTTCTGGTTCTACATAAAACTTCATCATGGGTGGTATTATGACTTCCAAAAGGGAGTCATAAAAAAATTTTACAAAAAAATTAAAAAGTCACAAATTTAAAAAAAATTGATTCACAATTTCTTGGATTAAAATACATTATATGCTATTATATACATGTTTAATATTTTTAAAATATAAAAAACAGATATTTTGCTGGGTGGTTGTGGCACACGCCTTTAATCCCATCACTCAGGAGGCAAAGGCAGCAGGATCTCTGTGAGTTCGAGGCCAGCCTGGTCTACAAGAGCTAGTGTTCGGACAGGCTTCCAAGATACAGGTAAACCCTGTCTCAAAAAAACAACATTAAAACTAAAAATATATAAAAAACCCAGATATTTAAAGATAGTTCAAATGCTGGTATTTGAAGGCCAACTTATAATCTTTATTGCCAGTGAGATAGGAGGTATACCTGGAAGAAGAAATTAAAAATTCTTACCTATATATGACAAAATGAGGGTTTTTGTCAACATTCTTGTTCTTGCTTTGTTTGATCTGAAGATTAAGAACATTGTCTCCACAGGCATTATTTCTTAGAAGCTGCAGTCTGTGTTGCCAACACTGCAAATATATTCTCTATCACATAGAATATATTACATATTTAATATACAATAAGCTAAATATATTTATCTTAGTGTATAACCCAAATAATTATAGCACAGGGTGCAAGAGAATGAAAAATGCCAATTATCAAAGCTTAAACCAAAATACAGAAGGTCTTTAGCATACATAAAAATTTTGCTATTTGATTTCTAAGAAAAAAAGACAACTGACCATGATTTCCTGATGTGTAAAATTGTGGAGATAAGCACTCTTGAGACAGGACAGAGGAAGTAACAGACTAAAGTATAGAAAGAAAGAAGAACAGAAGCAGGCACCCCAGCAATCCTCAAAGCTGGGCAAACAACTTCTAATAGGGAAAATGAAGAGATGATTCATCACTTTTGATTTTCCAGACTCTTGGCATCAATGTGACCTGTTTTCTTTCTAATGAAGGTTGTTCCTCTATCCACTCCCACATTATGACAGCTTAGCTACACAATTAGTGATTGTGTAGTGAAAACAGAGTTCAAATTAACTTTTGTGTAACAGCTGCAGCCTAACAGATATGATAACAGCCCAATGACCCTATCCCTATGTTCTCAGATGGATGCAAACTTCAATTTTTGGCAAATCTTTTAGGTTTAGTTTCTTATACTGAGAAAAAGACATTTCATTCAGGGTTTGTGAAGCTTACAGTTATACATGCAACCATAGTGAACATTATGGTAAGTGTCTTTCATTTGTGATTTCATAAAGTAAATTTAAGGATCGTACCATTGCAGAAATAAAGTGGTAAATAATAAACTCATCATCCTAAAGCCATTACTCACATTTTCTGCACAAATACATATCCTTTCACGAAATGATATGTTCTTCAAACCATCCATTGTCTATAATACTCATGTATTTTAGTAAATAAGTAGTTTACTTATTTCTCTTTCTATGCATGAAGGAGAATATTCCTTTTAATTGGCACAGCTGTGTCCATTTCATGGGTATCAGTTTCTGGCCTGCACAGTACCATTCATTTTTAAAATTTCTTTATTTATTTAAAATATCTTTTATCCTTTTATATACCAATCCCAGGTCACACTCCCTCCCTTCTTCCCACTCCCTTCATCTTCCTTCCCATCCCAACCCCTATCCACTCCTCAGAGAGGGTAAGGTTTCCAATAGGAAGTCACCAAAGTCTAGCACATTGCTTTGAGGCAGTGCCAAAGCCCTCCACATAGTATATGGGCTGAGCAAGATATCCTTCCAAAGGCAAAGGGTTCCAAAAATCCAGTAAAGCAGTAGGGATAAATCCTGGTCTCACTGACAGTTGCCCGCAGTCTACCCCACATTCAATGTGCCTAGTTTGGTTCTATGATGGTTTCCTTGCTGTCAAGACAGAGTAGGTAAAGTACTATTAGCTCAGGTAAAATGTTTCAGTGGATAGCCCCGTCATCCAATTATGCCAACACCATAGTTGAAGATGCTTTCTTTTTCTATTGTATACACTTATTTTCTTCTCAAAAATAATGTGTTTATAGTTGTGTTGATTAAAAGGGGTATCGTTGAATCAATTCCATTGGTCTGCCTCTCTGTTTCTATGCCAATTCCAGACTATTTTCATTACTGTAGCTCTTTAATAGAAGTTGATGGCAGAGATGGTGATGGCTCTGGAATTGCCTTTATTGTACAGGATTGTTTTGACTATCCTGGGTTTTGCGTTATCCATATGAAGTTGATTATTGTTCTTTCAAGGTCTGTGAAGAATTGTGTTGGGATTTTCAGGGGAATTGCATTGAATCTATAGATTCCTTTAGGTAGGATTCCCATTTTTATTATGTTGATCCTACCTATCCAAGAGAATGGGAGATCTTTTCATTTTTCTGGTATCTTCTTCAGTTTCTTTCTTCAAAGACTTAAGTTCTTTTCAAGCAGGTCTTTTACTGCTTTGGTTAGTCTTACTCAAGAAATTTGTGAAAGATCGTGTTTCTCTGACTTCTTTCTCGGTTTCTTTATCATTTGAATGTAGGAGGGCTTCTGACTTTTTTTTTCAATGTCTTTTTTTTTTCAAAGTTTATTAAATTATGAAAGTTTCCATTTCCGCCCCTCCTCCCAACACCCTCCCACTCCCCCCCCCTCCCCCTCCTCCTCCCTCTCCATCCCTAAGAGCAGTCAGGGCTTCCAGCCCTGTGGGAAGTTCAAGTTCCTCCCCCCTCCCTCCAGGTCCCTAAAGGTGAGTATCCGAACAGACTGGATCCCAAAAATCCAGTAGATGCAGAGGAAACAAGTCCCAGTGTCATTGTCAGTGGCTTTTCAGAAAGGATCCAGGTCAGCCACATTCAGAGAATCCGGCCACGTGCCCCTCAATAGAAGAATGGTTAATAAAGGTGTGGAACATATACACATTAGAGTTCTACTCAGCGGTAAAAAAACAATGACATCTTGAATTTTGCATGCAAATGGATGGAAATAGAAAACGCTTTACTGAGTGAGGTAAGCCAGACCCAAAAAGAGGAATATGGTATGTATTCACTCATATGTGGATTCTAACCATAATTAAAGGTCTTTGAGCCTATTATTCATGATCCTAGAGAAGGTAAATAAGAAGGTGAACCTGTTGAAAATCATGTAGCTATCTGCCTGGAGATTGGAAATAGACAAGAGTCCCAGATCCTTCATCTGACGATGGATGGCGATACAGACGGAGACCCACTTTGGAGCACCGGACTGAGCCCCCCATGGTCCAAATGAGGGGCAGGAGGAGGCAGAACATGAAAAAAACTCAGGACCGCGAGGGGTGCGATCACCCACTGATACAAGGGGACTGATCTAATGAGAGTTCACCAAGGCCAGTTGCACTGGGACTGAACGAGCATGTGATCCAACCAGATTTTCTGAATGTGGCTTCTGACTTTTTAAAGTTAATCTCGTATCCTGTCACATTAATGAAGGTGTTCGTTGGTTGTAGGAGTTCAATCATTGAATTTTTGGCATCACCTATGTATACTATCTTATCATCTGCAAATAACAAAAGTTTAGTTTCTTTCTAATTTGTATTCCATCGATCTCCTTTTGTTATCTGATTGCTTTAGCTAGGACAATGAGTACTATGTTGAATAGATATGGAGATAGTGGACAGCTTTGTCTTATTCCTGATTTTAGTGAAATTGTATTGAATTTGTATCCATTCAATTGATGTTGGCTGTTTACTTGCTGTATTTTGTTTTTATTATATTTACATATGTTTCTTGTGTCCCTGATTTATCCAAGACCTTTATCATGAAGGAGTCTTGGAATTTGTCCAATGTTTTTTCAGCATCTAAGGAGATGATTTAGTGTCTTTTTACTTTCAGTTTATTTATATGGTGAATTATATTACAGATTTTAATATGTTGATCCTCTTTTGTATCTCTAGGATGAAGCCAAATTGATCATTGTGGATGATTTTTTTATGTGTTCTTGGATTCAATTTGCCAGTATTTTTTAGTATTTTTGCAGCAATGTTCATGAGGGCAATTGGTCTGTAATTCTCTTTATGATTGAGTCTTTGTGTAGCTTTGGTATCAAGGTGACTGCAGACTCATAAAAAGTTTGGCAATGTATCTTCTGTTTCTGTTGTATGGAAAAATTTGAGGAGTATTAGCTCCTAAAGTAGGTATTTGCTCTTCTTTGACATTATGGTAGAATTATACCCTAAAAGCCTCAGGCCCTGGGCTTCTTTTGGTTTGGAGTCTTTTGATGACTGCTTCTATTTCCTTAGGGGTTATAGGTCTATTTAAATTTTTCATTTGTTCTTGATTTAATTTTGGTATGTGGTGCCTATCCAGAAAATTATTCATTTTTTTTTTTTACATTTTCTAATTTTATGGCGTACAAGTTTGTGAAATGTGACCTAATTATTCTCTAGATTTCCTCACTGCCTTTTGCTAGATTCCCTTTTTGGCTCCTGATTTTGTTAAAAATGATGTCCTCTCTCTACCCTTTAATAAGTTTGGATACAGGATTTTTTATGTTGTTGATTTTCTCTAGAAATCATCTATTTGACTCACTGATTCTTTATATTGTTTTATTTGTTTCTATTTTGTTGGTTTCAGCCCTCACTTTGATTAGTACCTGTCATTCACTCCTCCTGGGTGAGTCTGTTTCTTTTTGTTATAGAGCTTTCAGGTGAGCTGTTAAGTCATTAGTGTGAGTTTTCTCCACTTTCTTTATGTAGGCACTTAGTGCTATGAACATTCCTCTTAGCACTATTTTAATAGTGTCTCATAGATTCAGGTACATTGTGCCTTCATTTTCTTTGAAATACAGGAAGTCTAATTTTTTCTCTTTATTTCTTCCTTGACTCAGGATTGATTTAATTGAGCACTCTTAAATTTCCATGAGTTTGTAGGCTTTCTGCAATTAGTGTTGTTGTTGCATTCCAACTTTAAGCCATGGTAATCATAGAAGATACAGTGAGTCATTCAAATTTTTTAAATCTCTTGAGGTTTACTTTGTTATGTGGTCAATTTTAGAGAAGGTTCCATTAGGAGTTGAGAAAAAGATCTAGTCTTCTGTGTTTGGGTAAAATGTTCTGTAGACGTCTGTTATGTCTATTTGAGTTGTGATATTTGTTCGTTCCCTTACTTCTCTAATTAGTTTTTGTATGGTTTTCCTTTCCATTGGGGAGAGTGGAGTTTTGAAGTCACCTATTATCAGTGTGTGGGATTTGATGTACAATTTCAGCTTTAGTAATGTTTCTTTTACATATGTGAGTGCTTGTACTTGTGGCATAGATGTTCAGGATGGAGACTTCACCTTGATGGATTTTCTTATAGTGAGTGGGAAGTGTTATTTTTCCCCCATCTCTTCCGTTTGATTTTAATGTGAAGTTTATTTTGTTAGACATTAGGACAACTTGTTTCTCAGGTCCATTTGATTGGAAAATCTTTTTCCATCACTTTAGTCTGAGGTAATGTCGATCCTTGAGTTTGAAATATGGGTTTTTTTTGCATGCAGTGAAAGGATTGATTCTGTTTTTGTATCCTTTCTCTTAGCCTGTGTCTTTTTATTAGTGATTTAAACACATCGATACTAAGAGATATTAATCACCAGTGAGTGTTAATTCCTGTTATTTTTCAGTTGTAGTGTTTGTGTGTTCCCCTTCATTGGCATTTGATGGTGTGTGGTTATTTGTTTCTTGTATTTTTGTGAATACAGGTACCATCCTTGGGTTGGAGTTTTTTTTCCCTAATACTTTCTGTAAGGCTGGATTTGAGAATAAGCATTGTTTACATCTGGTTTTGCCATGGAATATCTTGTTTTCTTCATCGACAGTGATTGAAATCATTGTTGAATATAGTAGTCAAGGATTGTATTCGTGGTCTTTTAGTGTCCTCAACACATCTGTCCAGAACCTTCTGATTTTCAGGGTTCCCACTAAGAAGTCAGGTATAGCTCTGATTTGTCTGCCTTTATATGTTAGTTGGTCTTTTTTTGTAGCTCTTAATATTCTTTCTTTCTTCTTATATTTAATGTTTTGATTATTATATAGTGAGGAGACTTTTTTTGGTCTTTTCTATTTTTTTTTTAGCTTCGTGTACCTTCATAATCATATTCTTCTTTAGGTTGGGAAACTTTTCTTCTATGATTTTGTTGAATATATTTTCTGTTTCTTTCATCTGGAGTTCTCTTTCTTCTATACCTAACATTCTTTGCTTGGGTCTTTTCATGGTGTCCCACATTTCCTGGATGTTTTGTTATAAGGATTTGTTGGATTTAACAATTTTTGGCAATGAATCAATTTTCTGTACCATATTTTTAACTCCTGCAATTTCCTCTTCCATCTTTTGTAATCTGTTGGTTATGGTTGCATCTGTAGTTGCTGTGCATGTGCACAGATTTTCCATTTCCAGAATTCCCTTGGTTTTTGTTTTCTTTATTGACTCTATTTCAATTTTCAAGTCTTGAAATATTTGAAATGTTTGCTTCACAAGCTTTATTTTTCTTGGTTTTCATGGTTTTCTTTAAGAGATTTATTGTAGTAGGGAGGCTGCTACTTGTTTGTCCTGGCTGCCCCGAACTGAAAGAATCACACACAGAAACCATATGAAATAAATCACTGCTTGGCCCATTAGTTCTAGCTTCTTATTGGCTGACTCTTAAATATCAGTTTAACCCATCTCCATTGATCTGTGCATTACCACGAAGTTATGACCTAACAGCAAAGTTTCAGCACTTCTGTTTCCAATGGCTGCTCCATGGCTTCTCTCTGCCTCTGCCTCCTTTCTCCCAGCATTCTGTTTAGTTTTCCCCCACCTAGCTCTGTTCCCCTATGTTTCTGCTATAGACTCAAAGCAGTTAGTTTACTAACTAATGATATTCACAGCATACAAAGGGGAATTACACATCAATTTTTTGATTTCTTCCATTTTTTTCTTTATCTTTTCCTCCATTATTTTAACTGAAATCTTTCATTTCCTTTTTAAAGGTCTCTGTCTTCTTTAGAAAGTTACATTTAAGAATGTTTCTTCTGCTTCTTCTGTGTTAGGATGTTCGGGTCTCCATTTGTAGGATCACTAGGTTCAGGTGCTGTCATATTGATCTTTAGGCTGTTGAATGCATTATTGCATTGGCGTTTACCTATCTATTCCTCTATCTGGTAGTCACTGATGTGCCTCTGGGGGCTCCTCTCCAGATGTAGTCAAGATCTAAGCTCCAATGGTCATTCATAGGTGCAATGGGGGATGGTTGCAGGAGTGTGGAGGCTGCTCCCTGGTCCCTGGAGCCTAGCTGTTTGGGGGTGAGGAATGTGGTGTTCCTGCAGGGGCTAAAGTCCAGATATCTGGCCCCTCGAGGTATGAATGCAGACACTCACTTTTCCAGGAACACCCAGTGCCAAGGCTTAGGTGGTCAGAGATGAGGTGGGGGTAGATATGTATGTATAGGCTGTTTCCAGGTCTCCAGGACTTCACTGGGTGGGATGGGACACAGGATATGCCTCAGCGGCTAGGGTCCAGAGAGCTGTACCTTCCAGCCACAAACCCAGACATTTACCTCTCCTGAAGTAGTCAGTGCCAAGACTCAAGTGGTCAAAGATGGTGCATTGCAGGTGGTTGGGGGGTGTGGAGAGACTGCTCCCAGGTTTTGCTGGGTATTAATGAGTCATGGGATGTGTCTCCAGCGGCAAGGGTCCACAGAGCTCACTGTAGCTTTCTTTACTCTTAAGAAGCAGTGGGCTGTCAGGTTTTTTGTCGTGATTTTCTAAACCATTATTAAAGTGAGTCTATGAATAAAAAGAGATTTGACTGAAATTATGCAAGTTAAAGAGGTTTTTAAAAAATTCACCTGAACTTAGCATTTTTAAAGCTAATCTTAACATAACAAATCTGCTGTAAAAAGAAAAACAGATTTTAAGTTGTAGACCAGAAATAATAGACATTTTCCTCGGTATTCTTCATGCTAAATGCAGCTAAAAATATAAAACAACATAAGAAAAGTAAAAAGAAGGTGGCAGGTTCAAGAAGGTTTTCTTACTGAGGAGTTACATGAAAAGGGTTCCTGCAGACATCTCTACTTGATCTAATTTGTTCCAGCCTGGGTCCTGAAGAGGGCTACTCCAACATAATACTATAGGGACAGTAAGAAACAGAGCAAAAGAAAATTCGGTTCTATCAAGTCAAAGAGTGAGAGCATTAAAAGGAACTGTGCTGATAGGAAACATTTTTCAGTGGTTCTCCTACTCCAGGTCAGTGCTTTGTGCAAACAATGAGGACATCAGCTGAATGAGAAGGCGACACACTTGTGCTAAGATGACTACAAGGAGGTACAACTCCCATTCTGCTCCTCATTATGGTTGTATGAGGCAAGCTGAATGGGAAATTAACAGCTTCACATGAAATCGACCATGATGTCCCATATCTCACTTCTGCCTCTACAGAATCAGAAGAAACAAGTGGGTGCTGAAAGTTACCCTATATGTAACGCTTATGAAGGACTGATTTTCTGGTCTCTATAAGATGTAGGGGCACTCGGGAAGTAGTTCCACTATCACTCTTTGATGGGATTAGATTCCTTTGTGCTATAGCTCCACCTATTAACAAGAGAGAAATAGGTTAAACAGAGAAATAAAATAGAAAGATAATATTTTATCAGATTTATTTTATTTTGTACATGCATATGAGTGTTTACATAGCGTGTGTTTGTGTGTGTGTGTGTGTGTTCCCACTGTGTGTGTTGTTCTCCAAAGCATTTGTAACAGGTGTTAAATTCCTTAGATCTGAAATTATAGATGGCTGTTATTATTTGGGTGCCTGGAACTGAATCTGCATCCTCTGCAAAAATAACAAGTTCCCTTAGCCTGTGAGTCATACCTTCTTTCCTAAAAGAAAGACATTTTAACAAAAATCACTGTTGAGAATGCTCACATTCAAAGATCTATGGGTCAATAGAATATAATAAAGCCCATAAGAAAGATGCATGAATACTGATTGTCAATGAATCCTGGCAAGGGTCACCACAGGGAGATGTAAGAAAATGTTTTCTCTTTAGTGAAAAGTGCTAAGAAAATTGCTTTTTCAAGTTAAAAGATAAAGATTTGATTCTGATACCATTTCCACTTTCTCTTCTCTCTCCCATTCTCTCTCTTTCTCCTATCTCCTCTTTCTCTACCTCCCCATTTTTTCTCATCTCCCCTTCTGTCTCTGTCTCTGTCTTCCTCTTTCTCTCCTTCTCTCCCCCTTCCACACAAAATAAAGCAAATAAACATACACTTGAGGTAAGTTGTAAACATAACAATGAAACCTGAATCCATTAAGAATCTCCCAGCCCTGTCATAGCAGAAAAGAAATAATGACATCTTGAACTTTGCAGGCAAATGAATAGAAATAGAAAAATTCATGTTGAGTGAGGTAACCCAGACCCAGAAAGACAATTATCATATGTACTCACTCATAAGTGGTTTTTAAACATAAAGCAAAGAAAACCAGCATACAAATCACAATGCCAGAGAAACTAGACAACAATGAGGATCCTAATAGAGAAATACATAGATGTAATCTACATGGGAATTAGAAAGACAAGATCTCCTGAGTAAGTTAGAAGCATGGGGCCTTTGGGAGAGGGTTGTAGGGGAGGGTAGATGTAGGGAGAAGATCAGAAAAATATGTAGAGTTCAATAAAAATGATAATTAAGGAAGATAGTAAAAAATTCTACTACTTATGATGTTATTAGCTACAAAATAAAGTAAATAAAGGAATGTTAAAAAATGAATCTTTCAGCAATTGGGACATACACACAGAGGTATTGAGTGTTTGACCAGGATGGGTTTCAGACTCTGAAATTCTATCGGAAAACAGAGTAAAATAAAATAGCTTCTAGAATGGAATATTAGGAAAAGTTAATTTTATTAGCTTAGACTAAATTTTCTTTAGTATTAACCAAAATATTAAACATGTAAGTAAACATAAGTAAATTAAGTGACATCAAGTTAAAAGTTATCCTAAAACAAATAGGTAACAGAACAGACAAAATAGCAACAAATGCATTGAGGAGAAATTATGCAAAATGTATAGAGAACTTACACAATTCAAAAATAAGAAAGTCAGTATGTTAAAATAGGTAGAATGTAAGATATTTTCCTAATGTACTTATAAAGATTCCCACCAGACATAGAAAACTGTATACCATCATTAGGTATAGTGGACATGCAACTTAAAACAATTATAATATGTCACTGACTACCCTTTAAGACTACGATTGTCAGAAAAAAATAATATAAGTTTACATGTTAGCAAGTAATGGAGTAAAGAGCCATTTGTTTATATTTATCTATTGTAGGCACAGAATTTTAAGTAAATAATATATATATATGTATATATATATATATAGAGAGAGAGAGAGAGAGAATAGTTGAATAGTTGGTTTATACTCATTGTGTTATAAGTGATGTAATCCCACAAAAACAAAATTTTAAGAAATGAAAAGAATAAAGATTATTTGAATCCATGGGAAGTTAAAATAATTATTTCAAAAATAAACTAATATAACACAGAGACTGGATTATAGGAGAAACCAAAAAATAAAATATAGGAAAATGGAGAAAAATTGGAGCTTGGAGGTCTAAAATAATTTAAGATGTGATAATATAATATTAAAAAGACAATTCATAGGTAAGATGAAAAATAAATATCTTAAGTAATAAATATTCAACACAGGATGAAAGACAGAAAGACCAGGTTCAAGTGACTTAGTTAATCAAATCAATAAATGACAGAACTGCATACTTAATTAATGTTAACTAATTAACTTTAAGAAACTTTAATCATTTATACTTTGGTAGCTACTTTTCATGTTGCTCTGATAAAATAACAGATCCAAACAACTTAGTGGAGAAAGAGTTTCCTTTGTTTCACAGTTTTAGGGTACAGTCCATCATCGAGAGAAGCTGAAGCAGTAGGACATCGAGTACCTTTCACCTGGCCTAGGAAGCAGAGTGGTGGATGCTGGCACTCAGCGGGCTTTCTTCTCTTTGTTCTGAGGCAGATCACAAACAGTGCAGTGAGTATATCCCATATTCATTAGGGTAATCTTCATGATCCCTCAAGGTATCACAAAAGCCAACATTATTCAAATAATCCTTTATAGATGTGCCCAGAGACTTGTCCTTTAGGGGTTACCACTAACGTAAAGTTGAAATACAGTATTAACCATTACTTTTCATTTTTTAAAAATAAATGTTTTGATTATGATTTGAAAATATTTAGCTTGTGCCTGAATTTCTGACACTAACATGTTCATCAATAAATCAATATTTTATCTATTTGTAGAAAAATCTAATAGTTAGCTGAAATAATCTTGTGAGTAATTGGTGCAGTGAAAGAGTTAATTGATGAATTTTGCACTATCTTACTATTTAAGAGTCATGCTTCATCTCTAACGTTTTAACATTTGGTTGTTAGAGGATGAAAACAATGGTTAGGTCACAAGCTGTCTTCCATGGGACTGAAAATAATCAGTCCATGACACATATTATGAAAAGACTCTGATTCATGAAATGAGAGCAGATAGAGGAAATAAAACTTCACTAAATTTCAACAAGGAATTTGTGCATCAAGGTGACTCAAACTTTTCTTCTCACTGCATATCCAGAGATGAGCAAGGAAAGTTAACTACAACTGCTTTAAAATAACATCCTCTGCATAATGGAAAAAGAGCAAAGTTGATTTATATGAATGATGAAGTTCAAATAAAAATATTAATTTTTGAAAAATCAAGTGGTGTTTTAAAAGTCTAGTTTCTGTTACAAAAATGTAGGAAATTGCACATTAATTATCTGTCAAAGAAGTGTATAATTAGAACTAACAATAAAAAGATTGAAAGGAAATTGTTGCTTTCTGATTATGGCCAGGCTAAATAAAATACTTTTGACTATATTTAGAGTTACTGCTTGCAATCTATAAGTGATATTCTTTGAGTAAAGAAATTGTCTAACAAAATAACATCTTGGGACTTCCTTTTACAACTTAGTCTCATTTATATTTCTGCAAAGAACCAAAAAATATGTAATTTAAAAAGGATATTCTAAAGTGTATGATATTTTTCTGAAATCATGGTTCCACATTACTGAGTAAAAATGATGGATAAAGTATGAAACACAGTGTACCAGGAATCTATTGAGGCATTGTATAGAAAAGGACAGAGGAGGGGAAAAAGTGGTGCAAAATCTTACCATAGAAATCTGTCACCTGTATTATTTTACATTTAAAAAGTACTTAACTATTCTCTGAAACAGTTCCTACTCAATTAGAACTCAATTATATATTAAATGAACTAACTGCCATTTCATTTGCAGAGAGGAATATTTAATAATGATTAATGGAAATTTAATCAACTATGAGTGGAGACACAAAACTGTTCTACAATAGAATATGAATGAGTTATATCAGTTCTAACTAAATCCATTATCTAGATCATCATGATGATGAGGTCAAGTCTGAGGGTTTGTTTCTTATACAGCACATCAAACAAAAAGACCATTATGTAGAGTATCTGACAGCACTTTCTAATTCTCTCTTCACCTTATAAATGTACCCCTTTGACCTCAATAGAGGAAAATGATTATAAATAAGGAAAATCTTCAAGATTAGATAAAAATATGTTAGACAGTGCTTCTTTTGTAAAATGTGAAAAGCCACAGTGGAGGGCTTAATTACACTGTTTATAAGGTGCACAGAATTTCACGCGCTACGGTAAAAGGGAGGCAGATACTTAACTCCTCCTCCTCTCTACCCACAGAAACCCCTTCTCACAAAATTTAACTACTTGACAAATATTTGCATTTTAGGAAACAGAAATATTTTGCCAACTTTTATATTTAAATCTAAATGAATGCAAAACTTACTTTCATTTTATACTGGTTTTAGTGTTAATTTTGTACAATATAATTAATAGTGAATGTTTCCTACTCATTTGTAAACAGTGTGTTACTCTATTCTTTAATATGTTTTATTCATATTCTGTTAGTTTTTATGTTTAGTTTATATTATTACTACAAGTGATTATGCACAATTGTTTTCTAAAATTTATGAAAACTGAAATATTTATAAGGTATTTCTCCATTCTGTACTATAAATAAATCATATTACCATATAAGTCACAAATCTGTTTTGTCCAATATTTTAACTCTAACAATGACCCTCTCATAATATGTCTAATTAGTCTGGCATCTGATATTATAGCATTTTTATGGAAGTAAAATTTTAATTTTTTATTATACCTTCTGTTTAATGAATACCTTATACATTATCAAAATATTGTTCAAGTTGTATAAATATTCTCTCTATGTGCTTATATTTTTGACAAAAGGAGACCAACGATGTAAATTGATTTTGGCTATTGTATTATAATAAAATGAAGTGAAGCTAGCAGGTACCTTGTATCCATGAGCACACTGAAAATTCTGTGCCATTTACTAAAATGAGAATTTCAGGGATGGTTGCACAATATTATAATGCCCTCTTGGCACTTGTGCCAGTACACCTGGGAAAATCACTGTTAAATTGTTTGATTGTATACAAATCTTAGTGCAACAATATGCACTTTTCAAGGTCAACTTCAACCAAATCCTGTAGGCCTGAGTTATTAAGGCCTCAGATGACACCCATCAGATGTAAGAACTTCTGCTGTGCTCTTTATATGTCTCAAGGGGCACCAGACACTGAGGTGTGGAAACTCAGAGGACCTATAAAAGAATGCCGCTGGGTAAGGAGGAGCTTAAGGTGAAAGGCAACATCATTGCTAGGAGAAAGGAATGTGGATTATTTCTTCATTAAAAGCTCCAATTGGCTTAGTGCTCTCAAAACATTAGTTTTAGCTTTATAGTTTAAAACTGAAGCTACTTTTTTATACCATAAACACTGATATTTAAATAATGTTGTGTCAAAAAGCTACTTACTTCTATGTGATATGACCTTAATATTTAGCACTGACTATGTTTCCAGAAGCTCTCAGGATCACAGAAATATATCTGAAGATAATATACAAATTGTAAATAAGCATATAATTTGGAAAATACACTTTGAAAAAGATAGAGGATGAACTATTGAACAATAATTAAAAGTAGGCAATAGGTTTCCTATTTTAATGCTCCAAATTTTATTTAGGTGACGTTTTGCAAAACATTAAAATAAGAGAAGTCTGCAATAACAGTAGATATGAGTTGTCCCAATTCTTAGACTCATAACAGATTCACGTGATCTGTATTTGCCTCTCTCTCACACACACAAATTTTTTCAATAATCGTAGCAGTATAGGTGAATCATGTATTGCTGTTATTGGTAGACAACCAATCCATGTTCCCTTATGGCTTTCAACAGGAAGTTGCATTTCTTTCTTCCCATTTCTTCTACCCAGCAGCTGGCACTCTGTCACGGATGTAAGGAGGCCTTGTATGTAGCAGCCCTCCCTGAACTATGAAGAGTTTCTGTGTCTTTCACTAGCCCCTCTTGACACATTATTTCCATCACTATAAAATGATTTCATGAATCTTGGAGTTCTTTGCAGGTATTTTTCATATATAACTTTGAGGAATATTGAATTTCTTCAAGGAAAATTAGTTTGAACATAGTTCTGTATTGTTTCATGTCATGCACTGCAGTTTTGTTCACATTCTAGTCCCTCCTAATCTACCCCTCACCCCTGCAGCATGTCCCCCCAAAAGAGTCCTCCCCCAAAGAGTTAATTAAAAACAAAACAAAACAAGCAAAAAATAATCCATGTCACTCCTCCATCATCCCAACACTACTTCATCCATCCTATTGGCATCAGCAACTGTGGTCTGTCACTTGGTATACACTTTTGTCCAATTATTCTCATCTACATAACGTCTATTGCATGAGTTATTGGTCTGTTTCAAGGCCTTTGACACAGCATCATTACTGGACACTCAGCGTACCTCCTCTAGGATATCCTGCTCTTGTCCCAAGTACTTAGATCCCGAGATTCAATTTTTGCAGGACCAGTCCCTTTATGATCTGTTCCTTCATACACTCTAGCAGGTCACACAAGGATAGATGTTAGGGTAGGTCAACATCTCAGGATGTGTGTGGGGGTGGTATCTGAGCTGATGAGTCCAGGCCACCGGGTCCACCCTTCTCAGAAAAGAGGCAGAGTTAACTCTTCTAAGTGATGTTTTTAGGGCCAGCTATCCATGTTGTGGCGAGCAGTAAGAGCCATTTCTAGCACAACGGGTTCTTTGTTGATGTCAGTGGACCATGGTACCAACAAAACCACATAGAGGCCTAGCATCTGAGCTGTAACCTGTGGCTATGTTGGTGTCTTAGGACTGTGCTACCCCCAAGTCCATGTTCATCTATGCGGCCTGTGCTGCCAGGTGAAGTCATGGTTTTGTCGTGGTCCAGGCTGCTGCTGTGGGTCATGTCTGGCGGTATGATCCAGAAGCAGACAGGCTGTGTGTTGATGTCTGTGACTCCTGTGGCCATCGTGGGGTGCCCGCAGTCTAGACGGCCACCTGAGACCATGTTGGTGTCGAAGGACCTAGCTACTGCCTGGAACATACTGATCTGGGTGGCCAGTTCAAGTATTTTTTTATTTTTGAAATTTATTCACAAATGTGTGCAGGTCCTTCTCTTGTTGATCTCAGTTTTATAATTCATAGGGTAAGGACTTGCAAAGAAGCAAGAAAAGCACTGTGGTATGGCAATCTCGCCACACATTTCTTGCTCAATCTAACACCATTACACATCATATGCAGCTGTGAGAAATCTCCTATCAAGCAGATGAATTTTCTGTCTTCCAAAAGTGCCTGATGTGGTTTTGTTGGCAGTGTTTCTTTTATTTTTGAGACACATGGAAGAAAGGCTTTAGGAATTGAAGGTACTGTTAACCTTTGTTGATGTCTGTTCATATTGCTTTGCCTGGAAATGATCTAGAGAGAAATATTCATTATTTGGTTACAATATATGCTATAACTCAAGTGTTGAACATTCTTCCATCTTTTACATTGGATTCACTTGCTTTTGCACTGATCCGTTTTCTAGGAAATTTCTTGTGAAATGAATAGTAATACAAGAAAGGATACTCAAACCCTTATTTCCAATAAACAGGAAATATATGACACGTCTTTTAGTTCCCTTGATCTCTCTGTCTCTGTCTATGTCTTACTCCCTCTCTCTCTTCTTCCTTTTCTGCCCCCCACATTCCCATGGTGGTTTAAAAGAAAAGGGTCCCAGAATGGAGAGGCACTACTGGAAAGTGTGACCATGCTGAAGTAGGTGTGGCATTTGTTGGAGGAAGTGTGTGACTGTGGGCGTGGTCTTGGGGTCTCTTATGCTCAAGCTTTCCCCAGTGAGACAGGCCATTGACTTCCTGTTGCCTGCAAGATATACGACTCTCACCTACCTCTTCAGCACTACATCTGCTTGCAGTCTGCCACGTCCTGCAGTGGTGATAATGGACTGAACTGATGCAACTGTAAGGGAGCCCCAATTAAATGTCGTTTTCTTCAAAAGAATTACTGCTTCATGATGTTTCTCTTCACAGCAATAGAAACCCTAACTAAGACACCCCACACACTTTCTTTAAATCCCAATTAATTGATGTTTATGGTACGTATGACCATATTAGGATTTTCCATTTTCTTATTATCTCCTTTATACACTTTTGAATCTTTTTCTCCTCTTGTCCTTTGATCTGCTCACAAACTCTTTAAAGATGATCCTAGTTTAAAAGGACATCAAGCTTGGATGCATCTAAGTTATGAAGGAGAGAGGTGATGTGATCTTTATGTTTAAGATATTGGTGTACATAGTGTAATAGATGGGATCTGGCCCAGGACAGCATGTCAGAGCCTAACTAGTGTGAGGACTGTTTTTACAATATACTAACAAATATGTAAATAATAAATAGATTGATAATTAATGTAAATCATAAATAAAAATTATACTTAATAATATTCTAACATACTCATAGCTCAATGTCTTATCTCAAAAATATCCTGCATTATTGGAACTAAATGCTCTATACATAAGAAGTGCACAGATATTTTAATATCAAAACCCAAGGTGTATGTTTTATACCTACTCTAAAGTGGAGACACAGTAAATCTGGTCATAAGATGGATAGGGAGGAAGAAGCTCAACCAATTGGATAAAATATTTAGCATGTTTCTATATCGCAATGACTCATGAATTGTGAAATAGTGTCCTCCCCTCCTTACCTCACTGAGGATCTTTAAATTACAGGAAACCAAATATAAAACAAGAGAACAAGATTAAAAATTTGGAATTGAGCTTGATGTGCATAAGTTTTCAAGTGTACCTTGTCATTAGCAACTTTGGCCTGCAATCTCAATATAGACATTAAGTTTTATACTATAAAATATGAAAATTACACTGACTCTAAATAAAAAGTCGTATAAGAGGCTCAAAGATTAAAAGTTTTATTTCAGTGATCTACGTAAAGAGAAGTATGATAGCCTAGGAGTGCCTAAGGCAATTTAGAATTAGTTTTTACACATTAAGTACATGGAAAGCACATGCCTTTCTGATACTGATATGACAGCTGTAAATTTGTGTTTAGGAGGGATGAGCAGTTATTTTTGTTTGTTTGCCTTCCTTATGCCTCAGGTTTTGTGTCAATCTTCCATCACATCTTGGGAATTGTCAGGATTATTTCATGAGATGCTTAGGTAGACCTTATAAAGATAGTCCTTCATATAAAACATAAGGTATATAATATGTGTATGAATTTACATATACATATCATATTTCATATTTTTGTATTTGTGTAGAGATAATATTTATTTGTAAATAACAGATGGAAGGTATTTCTACAGTTAAAAGGGGTTCTACGTGTTTGTTATGGTCAATGATGAATAGTTACTTATTCATTACTGATAATGCAATAGCTATTTAAAATCAAGTTGCAATATTTCTAGTGTTTTATCTTTGCATTTTATGGTGATTAAGCTGTGGATATATATTAGTAACAACTAATCTTCTTTACTGCATTTATCACTAGTTGTCCATTCTGTAAGTATGTAGACTATAAACACAAACTATTCAAACAGCGCACAGAAAGAGCTTAATGTTGATACATTGTATACCTGAAATTTGGAAACCATTACCTCCTGCCACAAGTTATTTCAAAATATTTTATTTCTGAGATAGTGCAATTTGTTAGTAATGAAGTTACACTGAGATTTTGCTATATCTTTGGTTTATTGCAAAAATGTCAATGTATCTTTTTCTAGAAATTATTACGAAACAGTAAGACATATTGGTGGTTCAGACTTTTGTCTTACTCCTGCACCAAAAATCATAATATTAGACAATTGAAAAGTTGCCTGTTTATAATTTGAGAGATTTAATGAGTGACAGCATGAGTTCTAGGTCAAGAGTTCTCAGTTACTGTGAGTTTCATCCTTCATGAATAAGAAAATAGAAAACTAAAACTATCATTTTTTTGTTTAGGATGTGTTGAGAAAAGAAATTGTAAAATTTTTATTTTCTAAGTGTTTATGCTTAAGAATCTAAGATATTCAGTTGTCAAATTTTTGTATTGAGATTAACAAAATGAATTTTTATTACTTGTTTTTAAAGACCCACATCCGATTTAAATGTTTATACTTGGGTAATATGCATGAAGACTTTGATTCTATAGTTGTATAGTTTGAACCATAAAAATATTAAAATTATGCTGCAGACATTTAACATGGGGCTGGCTAACGTATCTTTCCAGGTATTATTTACAGGAGATTTGAAAAGACAACTGAATAGCTGTAAGTGCCAACACATTACATTTTCATGGCTTATGAAGACAACTGAAAATTAAAATTACTTGATTTTGATATTACACTCGCTAATGCACTTTGAATAACGTTAATTGCAATACTCCCTTTATTGTTTTTAATTGATCATAGTACTTTTCTTAAGAAATCTCTCTCTCACACACCTAAATTAACTTTTTTTTAAAAGTAATTTTATTAAATTATAAAAAGTTTCCATTTACGCCCCTCCTCCCAACACCCTCCCACTCCCCCCCTCCCTCTCCTCCTCCCTCTTTGTCCCCAAGGGCAGTCAGGGTCTCCTGCCCTCTGGGAAGTCCAAGTTCCTCCCCCCTCCCTCCAGGTCCAGGAAGGTGAGCATCCAAACAGACTGGATCCCAAAAATCCAGTATATGCAGAGGAAACCAGTCCCAGTGTCATTGTCAATGGCTTCTCGGAAAGACTGCAGGCCAGCCACATTCAGAAAATCCGGCCACATTCAGAGAATCTGGTTGGATCACATGCTCGTTCAGTCACGGTCCATAACTTTTACAATAATTAATAGCAGCAAAATTTATTTGCTAATGTTAGAAGTCAGATCTCAGTTCATCAAAACTACTATTAAAGAAAAAGATGCTATGAATCCAAAGGAGAACAATTAGGAAGAAGAGCATGGGAGGGGATGAAGAGAGTAAAGAAATGGGGAAAATGGGGAATTTAATTATAATTTTTAAAAATTAAAATATTATATAAATAAAGAGTTGTCTATTTTTATGAGTACTTGTAGCCCCAGTGCTGATAAAATATGGGAGTGGTTTGGTGAGGGAGGTCCTTCTGTCTATGTGTTGCTCTTATTGGTTAATGAATAAAAAAACTGCCGCGGTCTATTGATAGGGCAGAACTTAGGTAGGTGGGGAAACAGAACTAGATTCTGGGAAGGAGAAGGCAGAGTCAGAGAGACCCCATGGACTGACTGCGACTCGCTGAGACTTTGCTGGTAAGCCACAAACTCATGGTGATATACAGATTAATAGAAATGGGTTAAACTAATATGGAAGAGGTAGCTAATAAGAAGTTAGAGCTAATGGGTCAAGCAGTGATTTAATTAATAGAGTTTCTGTGTGTTTATTTCAGGGCTAAGCTAACAGGCAGCCAGGACGAACAAAAGGATCCTCCCTCCTTACAGTGGTTTGAGGGAGTTTAGATGGGACAGTCTGAAGGAAAAGGAGAAGGGGAAAGCAACATATTATTTTGTAACTGAAACATATTTTAGATGAACAGTGTGTTGTACACCTTTTATCACAGCACTCAGGAAGCAGAGGCAAGCATATGTCTGTGACTTTAAGGCCAGTCTCCACAGTGAGTTCCAGGACAGTCTGTGCTATGTAGAGAGACTCTGACTCAAAATAAAATAAAAAAAACAAAACAAAACAAAACATATATATAAAATATTGAGGCAACAAAAGAAGGACACAGATCCATATGCTAGCTCCCTTAAGTGAAAGCAAAGTTATATGAATTAAATTAACAAGGAATTTAATTTTGGAAGCATAGATATTGTAATACAGACAAGTGAAAGAAGAGCAAAAATCTGCTTCTTTCTGGTCTTTGTTTATTCAGTGGCAAGCCAAGAAAAACAAAAGACAGCTTTTAACTGCAATTTTATTCAAACTTAGAATTTAAAAGGTAAGGTTTATAATATATACATTCTGATAACTATGGAAATATGAATCACTATTAGTGAATTGAGGACTAATTTACTTATTTTCTAAGTAAATACATGTTTTGACATAATTTCAAAATTATCACTGTCTTTTTTTTTTTGGCGGCGGTTTTCCCTGTAGCTTTGGGGACTGTCTTGGAACCAGCTCTTGTAGACCAGGCTGACCTCAAACACACAGAGTTCCACCTGCCTCAGCCTCCTGACTGCTGAGATTAAAGGCATGAGCCACCACAGCCCAGTTAATTATCAGTCAATATGGAGAACTTTAGATAAAACAGTTATTTAAAAAACACTTCAAATATGGTGGTTATTATTAATTTTATGAAACTTGTTATTTTAAAACTGAAAGTCTTTATGACTTTCTCAAAGTACAGAGTCTGTTAAAGAAAAAGAATTTCTGTTAACAAATGTAAAAACCAGTGTAAAACAAAACAATGAAAAGGGGGGAAATATATAGTACTAACATGGGGATTCTGGTGGCTATTTCAGAGAAAATATTAATATGTGCATCTAATGAAATATGCACATTTTGTGTTTCTCAGATAAGGTTATTAAGTTACTATTACCAATCTGTGATATTTGGATGGCACACCACTCATTACTTAAAAGTCTGCTCCTAAGAGCAAACTGAATCTGAGTTTAGGTTTTTAACAGTTAGTTTTGAATTTTTTCATATGCATATGTCATAACTTTATTTTATAATTAAAATGCTTTTTAAATTGCTTCATTCACACCCTCCCCTGACAAGCTCTTTGCAACCTACTTATTCCATTAGGCAATGCTTTCTTCCTCAGTTAATGGCTCCTGCAGCAGGTGTAGACTACATTACTTTCCATTTGTCTTCTGAGCAATAGATTAGAAATAGGTGATAGGAGAGTAGACAATGTCATTAATTCAGTTTTCTATTTGTCTTCTGCCTCTTTCCCTATCTCTTTAGCAATCGCCATACGTATTTTCAGGACATTTCATTAGATCTGCAGTGTTTTGTGGAGCTGTACCTCAAATTTATTCTTTATGGCTTAGAATCCCTGTAATAAAAGATCTACATTCTTTTCAAAGTGATAGCCAAAAATGCTGAAAATGTAATTGCTAATTGTGTGTAAAAGTAGTTTTCATTATTCATATAATCTCGAAATATTAGCACTTTGCTTTTCTAAGTTCTTTTGACAAGATGAGTCTTAAAGCAACAGCAGTATAAAATAGGATAGAATTATATAACTTCACCAAAAATGTTTACTTCCTACTTCAATTTCAATGTAGTACATCATTATGTAATTTCACAAAACTTAAATGAAAATAAGGAGTTTGTAGGCTTGCTTATATTACCCCACAGAAGATAATAGAATATTGAAACTGAGTTTGAAATATATTGATTGGTGCTCAATTGCAGGTGGCAAAGATTGATCTTTAGATAGAACAAATGAGTACATCGTCATGGGATACTTCCTAGACTAACAGCAAATGTGATAACGGCATATCTGAGAGCACTGCCCAGACAGGTCTGTGAAGTCACAGTCAAAATCCAGCAGCAGATATCTGTCAGAATTGAGATCCAAATGGGTCACAAGAAATTAAAAGGGCATAAAATTAAGGCATGTTAGATTTTGTAATAACAAATTTTAGACAGAAATAACTACAGAGAAAGTATGACTGGAAGAGAAAATTACATGCGAAGAGAGCTGCATGGGTGATTAGGAAGGGCAAGGCCCACTTGCCTTTGAAGTTATGGGGAAGATTTGAGAGAAGTAGGTATAGTAAAGAGGGAAGAAAATCACTGTACATGCTACAGTATCTACTTGATGCATGATATCTACATGATACAGTCCTGCTGAAGATGTAAATGTTCATTCTAAGGAACTGATAGTCTCTTTGAAGGTGTATTGACTTTCCATTTCAATCTCTGAATTAGATGATCTGATGCCAGTTGTCAGTAACAAGGAAGATAATGAATCTCATTGAAGTGAAATCCTTAAAACTCAAGGAAGAGAAACCTCTCATTCCATACAATGTGGTTTTGCGCTCTTGTTTCAATTTGCACTGTCATTGCCATAGTTTCAATGGTTTCAGTTTCTCTTCTATTTCTAGAGTTACATATGTGACATACTTTTGTGCTGTATCAGAAGCCAGAATTTAAGCAATTATTACCACTTTTCAAATTGCTAGTCTTGGCTTCAAAAGACCAAGCTGACCTTTCTGTCTCCAAAAGAATGTTTCAAAAAATAAATATAAAATATTTTATTTTGAAAATTAAAAAAACAATGCAATATGACCAAAGGAACATATTAGTGAAGTAAAGAGAAGAAAACAGAAAATGATGTCCCAGAGAGCCTTACTCTTGTGTGTAAAGAGGCAGGTATGTTGATGCAAACTGCCAATGAGCAATATGAATTTAGAGCACATAGAAGCATAATAAGAACAAGAATATTTGACATCTAAAGGATTTCTGGGACTTCATAAGAAAAAACAATTTTTAAAAATCTCAAGGACAGCAATTACTATGTCCATGTTAACTGAAACTTCTAGATGGGTGAGCAATGACTATACTCTTCTGCACCTTTAGCAAATGATGTAGGGTAATGCTAAAGGTATGCGCTGGTTGAAAAAAATGCAACCAAATAATTTTCAAATTACTTGACAAAGTATTTAGTGATCTTTTAGTCAGGGAATGCATTATAAATTTAACAACACTTCTGAACAGTAATGTAAATCAGTTTTAGAAAACAATAGTAGAGGATGATATTTGTTAACATGGTTGTTAACAAGCTTTTTCAGGATATAGAATTATGTTTATCTTCATTAATTTGCCTACATCTATGCATCTGAAAGTCTTTCTTTGACCATAATTTCATATTTCATTTGAGAGTTAAACATTGCTATGTGAAAAACTACTTGAAGAAAATCACGAAAATTATTTCAGATCTTTAAGAATGGTGAAGCCTTAATTTTGAATCTTTAATATGAAGGATTTTATATTACACGTCTTGCTAGGAGTTTGATTAATAATATTGTCTTGATATGAACTAGTTTGGCTTTTACTGTGATACTATGTATATTTCAAATGTGAATGAAAGTTATCAAGAAATTCAAAGGCTTTGTGGTCTGTCTAAAAAAGAAATTTAAGGGCTTCTCTAGTTAAATCTAACAGCTTTAACAACTTCAGGAGCTCGAATTAGTAAATTGTTTGAGAGATTGAAATATGTAGGGGAGTCCCTTTGTTCTGATAGCCGGCCTGCAGCAAGATAAGACCGCAGGCAGAGAGTCTTCTGACCAGCGAGGGGCTCTGATCCTGTGGAGGGGTAAGTGTGCTGACCACCATACTAGTCCGCTTAGGTACACACAATATTCCTGCCATCCTTATCTCCCTGGCTACTCCAAAGGGGCAGCTTCCCCCAGCTAATCCCTCTCTCCTGCTATGCCATCCCAGCTTTCGGGCTCGAAACCCTCCCCACTTCTCTCCCTTTTTCGGGGCTTAAATTCCTCCATCTCAGCCGGGGTGGGCACCGCGGGCCAGGGCAGGTGGTGAGTACAAAGGGACGGGAGTCCCTTTGTTCTAATAGCCTGCCTGCAGCAAGCTAAGGCTGCAGGCAAAGTGATTCCTGGATAGCAAGGGGCACTAATCCAGTAGAAGAAGACCCAGTGGAGGGAAGAGTCATTGGAGAGCATCTGAAGGAAGAGATGGGCAGGCGCCAAGGCAAGAATTCCTCCAACAATCTGAAAAACAACATGAAAACACCAGATCCCAGCGATCTTACGACAGAAGGACTTGAACGCCCTATTCTGGAAGAAGTGGAAAACAGTGCCAATATGAAAGCAATAGAGTCTCTTAAACAGGTTATGAATAACTCTCTTAAAGAATTAGAAGAGAAATTTACCTAAAAGATGAAAGAAATGAGTAAAGAAATGGAAGACAAATATAACAAATAGTTTGAAGAAATGAGTAAATTCGTAAATGATACCCTGGGAAACCAAGAAAAAGCAATCAAACAGGTAATGGAATCAGTTCAAGAATTGAAAACTGATATGGAAGCAGTGAAGAAAACACAAACCGAGGGCCGGCTGGATATGGAAAATTTAGGTAAACGAACGGAGACTACAGAATCAAGCTTAACCAATAGAATACAAGAGATAGAAGAACGAATTTCAGATTATGAAGACACCATAGAGAAAATAAACGCCCTGACCAAAGAAAACAGCAAATCCAACAAATTCTCATCACAAAACATTCAGGAAATATGGGACATAATAAAAAAAACCAAATCTAAGAATAATAGGAGTAGAAGGAGAAGAATTGCAGATCAAAGGTCCAGAAGATATATTCAACAAAATTATAGAAGAAAACTTTCCCATCCTAAAGAGAGATATTCCTATGAAGGTGCAAGAAGCATACAGAACACCGAATAGACTGGATCAGAAAAAAAATCCCCTCGCCATATAATAATCAAAACACAAAGCAGTCAGATTAAAGAAAGGATACTAAGAGCTGCAAAGGAAAAAGGTCAAGTAACCTATAAAGGTAAACCTATCAGACTTACACCAGACTTCTCTATAGAAACCATGAAAGCCAGAAGGTCCTGGATAGAGGTACTGCAGAAATTAAGGGACCATGGATGCAAGCCCAGACTACTTTACCCAGCCAAGCTTTTGTTCACTATCAACGGAGAAAACAAAATATTCCAGGATAAAAACAAATTTAAACAATACGTAACTACTAATCCAGCCTTACAGAGAATACTAGAAGGAAAATTACATCCCAAGGAATCCAACATTGCCAACACAGACTACAATAATTCAGACATCTAGCGACCCTTCACTAGCACAATTCAAAGAAGGAAAACACATACACTCTATTACCCCCCCAAAAAATGACTGGAGTCAACAACCAATGGTCATTAATATCTCTTAATATCAATGGACTCAATTCACCTATAAAGAGGCACAGACTTAGAGATTGGATACGAAAACAGGATCCAACATTCTGCTGTTTACAAGAAACACACCTCAACCACAAAGACAGACACCTACTCAGAGTAAAGGGTTGGGAAAAGGTTTTCCAAGCAAATGGACCTAAGAAACAAGCGGGTGTGGCCATTCTAATATCTAACAAAATCGACTTCAAACTAAAATCAATCAGAAGAGATGGAGATGGACATTTCATACTCATAACAGGAACAACTCATCAGGAAGAAGTCTCAATCCTGAATATCTATGCCCCTAATATAAAGGCACCCACATATATAAAAGACTCTTCTCGAACTCAAGGCAGTCATCAAACCACACACGCTAATAGTAGGAGACTTCAACACTCCTCTCTCACCAATGGACAGGTCAATCAGACAGAAACCAAACAGAGAATTAAGAGATTTATTGGAGGTATTGAATCAAATGGACTTAACAGAAATCTATAGAACACTCCACCAAAATAGAAAAGAATATACGTTCTTCTCTGCAGTTCATGGAACCTTCTCAAAGATTGACCACATACTCGGTAACAAAGCAAACTCCCACAGATACAAAAAAATATTAGTAACCACCTGTGTCTTGTCATATCACCATGGATTAAAATTAGAATTCAACAACAATGCTCCCCCCAGGAAGTCAACAAACTCATGGAAGTTGAACAGTCAACTACTAAATCACCCCTGGGTCAAGGACGAAATTAAGAAAGAAATTAAAGTCTTCCTTGAATTTAATGAAAACAAAGACACAACATACTCAAACCTATGGGACACTATGAAAGCAGTGCTAAGAGGAAAGTTCATAGCAATAGGTGCCCAAATAAAGAAAACAGAGAAAGCACACATTGGAGACCTAACAGCACACTTGAAAGCTCTAGAAAAAAAGAAGCTGATTCTCCCAGGAGGAGTAGAAGACTGGAAATAATCAAACTGAGGGCTGAAATCAACAAAATAGAAACAGAGAAAACAATCCAAAGAATCAATGAATCAAAAAGCTGGTTCTTGGAGAAAATCAACAAGATTGACAAACCCCTATCCAAACTAATCAAACGGCAGAGAGAGCACATGCAAATTAATAAGATCAGAAATGAAAAGTGGAATATAACCACAGACACAGAGGAAATTCAGAGAATCATTAGATCTTACTACGAAAGTTTATATGCCACAAAGTTGGAAAATGTAAAAGAAATGGACATTTTTTTAGATAAGTACCATATACCAAAGTTTAACCAAGAACAGGTGAACAATCTAAATAGACCTGTTAGTCGCGAAGAATTAGAAGCTGTTATCAAAAATCTCCCTACCAAAAAAAGCCCAGGACCAGATGGTTTCAATGCAGAATTCTACCAGAACTTCTAGGAAGAGCTAATTCCTATGCTCCTTAATGTATTCCATAATATAGAAACAGAAGAGTCATTGCCAAACTCCTTTTATGAAGCTACAGTTACCTTAATACCGAAACCACATAAAGACACAACCAAGAAAGAGAATTACAGGCCAATCTCACTCATGAACATCGACGCAAAAATTCTCAATAAAATCCTGGCAAACCGAATCCAGGAACACATTAGAAAAATTATCCATTATGATCAAGTAGGCTTCATCCCAGAGATGCAGGGCTGGTTCAACATACGCAAATCTATCAATGTAATCCATCATATAAATAAACTGAAAGAAAAAAACCATATGATCATTTCATTGGATGCTGAAAAAGCATTTGACAAAATTCAACACCCATTTATGATAAAGGTGTTGGAGAGACTGGGGATACAAGGATCATACCTAAATATAATAAAAGCAATATACAGCAAGCCGACAGCTAACATCAAATTGAATGGAGAGAAACTCAAAGCCTTTCCACTAAAATCAGGAACACGACAAGGCTGTCCACTCTCTCCATACCTCTTCAATATAGTGCTTGAAGTTCTAGCAAAAGCAATAAGACAACATAAGGAGATCAAGGGGATTCGAATTGGAAAGGATGAAGTTAAACTTTCGTTATTTGCTGACGATATGATAGTGTACATAAGTGACGCCAAAAACTCTACCAAAGAACTCCTACAGCTGATAAACACCTTTAGTAACGTGGCAGGATACAAGATCAACTCCAAAAAATCAGTGGCCCTCCTATACACAAAGGATAAAGAAGCTGAGAGGGAAATCAGAGAAACATCACCTTTCACGATAGCCACAAATAGCATAAAATATCTTGGGGTTACTCTAACCAAGGAAGTGAAAGACCTATTTGACAAGAAATTTAAGTCTTTGAAGAAAGAAATTGAGGAGGATATCAGAAAATGGAAAGATCTCCCTTGTTCTTGGATTGGGAGGATCAACATAGTGAAAATGGCAATTCTACCAAAAGCAATCTATAGATTCAATGCAATCCCCATCAAAATCCCATCAAACTTCTTCACAGACCTTGAGAAAACAATAATCAAGTTTATATGGAAAAACAAAAAACCCAGAATAGCCAAAACAATCTTATACAATAAAGGAACTTCAGGAGGCATTACCATCCCTGACTTCAAACACTATTACAGAGCTACAGTATTGAAAAGAGCTTGGTATTGGCATAAGAACAGAGAAATCGACCTTTGGAATCGAATAGAAGACCCGGATATTAACCCACAAACCTATGAGCACCTAATTTTTGACAAGGGAGCTAAAGGTATACAATGGAAGAGGGAAAGCATCTTTAACAAATGGTGCTGGCATAACTGGATGTCAACCTGTAGAAGGATGAAAGTAGATCCATACCTATCACCATGCACAAAACTCAGGTCCAAATGGATTAAAGACATTAACATTAATCCGTCCACTTTGAACCTGCTAGAAGAGAAAGTGGGAAGTAGTCTACAAGATATAGGCACAGGAGGCCTCTTCCTAAGTAGGACCCCAGTAGCACAGACAATAAGAGAAACAATGAATAAATGGGATCTACTGAAACTGAGAACCTTCTGTAAAGCAAAGGACACTGTCAGTAAGACAAAAAGGTTGCCTTCTGACTGGGAGAAGATCTCCACCAACCCCTCATCAGACAAAGGTCTGATCTCCAAAATATACAAAGAACTCAAGAAACTAGGCACTAAAACTCTAATTAACCCAATTAAAAAATGGGGTACTGAACTGAACAGAGAATTCTCAACAGATGAACTTCGAATGGCCAGAAGACACTTAAGGTCATGCTCAACCTCCTTAGCGATCAGGGAAATGCAAATCAAAACCACTTTGAGATACCATCTTACACCTGTCAGAATAGCTAAAGTCAAAAACACCAATGATAGCCTATGCTGGAGAGGATGTGGGGTGAGGGGAACACTCATCCATAGTTTGTGGGAATGCAAACTCGTGCAGCCACTGTGGAAATCAGTGTGGCGGTTTCTCAGGAAACTGGGAGCCAACCTCCCTCAGGACCCAGCAATTCCACTCTTGGGAATATACCGTAGAGATTCCCTAACATACTACAAAAGCATTTGTTCAACTATGCTCATAGCAGCACTATTTGTAATAGCCAGAACCTGGAAACAGCCTAGGTGCCCCTCAATAGAAGAATGGTTAAAAAAGGTGTGGAATATATACACATTAAAGTTTTACTCAGCGGTAAAAAATAATGATATCTTGAATTTTGCATGCAAATGGATGGACATAGAAAACGCTTTACTGAGTGAGGTAAGCCAGACCCAAAAAGAGGAACACGGTATGTATTCACTCATAAGTGGATTCTAACCATAATTTAAAGGTCTTTGAGCCTATTATTCGTGATCTTACAGAAGCTAAATAAGAAGACGAACCTGATGAAGATTATTTAGCTATCCGCCAGGAGGTAGGAAATAGTCAAGAGTCCCAGGTAACCTTGGGTGCATGGGGGGTGGGGTGGGAGGGTTGTTGGAAGGGGAGAGGGTTGGAGAGAAGGGAGTAGGGGAGGAATGGAGAAAGCTCGGTTGACCGGGATGGGCGGAAGGGAGGAAGGATGAATATGGGATCAGGGAAGAATATATTTCAACTAAGGGTGTCATTTTGGGGTTTATTGGAAACTTGATTATATATGGGATCCCAGGTCCAAGGAGAGATCCCCAGATTGTTCTCTGGACAGAAGAGAGGGTGCCTGAACCGGCCTTGACCCATAACCATACTGATGAATATTTTGCTTATCACCATAGATCCTTCATCTAGCGATGGATGGCGATACAGATGGAGACCCACATTGGAGCACCGGACTGAGCCCCCCAAGGTCCAAATGAGGAGTAGAAGGACGAAGAAAATGACGAAGGACTGCGAGGGATGCTATCACCCACTGATACAAGGGGTCGGATCTAATGAGAGTTTACCAAGGGCAGTTGGACTGATACTGAACGAACACGTGATCCAACCAGATTCTCTGAATGTGGCTGGTCCGGAGTCTTTCTGAGAAGCCATTGACAATGACACTGGGACTAGTTTCCTCTGCATATACTGGATTTTTGGGATCCAGTCTGTTTGGATACTCACTTTCCTGGACCTGGAGGGAGGGGGGACGAACTTGAACTTCCCACAGGGCTGGAAACCCTGACTGCCCTTAGGGTCAAAGAGGGAGGTGGAGAGGGAGTTAGGGGAGTGGGAGGGTGTTGGGAAGAGGGGCGGAAATGGAAACTTTTATAATTTAATAAAATTACTTTAAAAAAAAAGAAATATGTAAAAACTCTGATCTATGTGTGTATGATCTGTTTCCCCAAAGTTAGTTTTCAAACAGCCTCATACTGAAAGTGTGAATCTCTACGGTAAAAGTAGTTCGAGAAGTGAAGTAACATAAAGTTGCTAACAGCCCCTTAAAAGAATAACAAAATGAATTTCAAGACATAAAACATTTCTACAAGAAAAATATCCCAGAAAAGATCATTCAAGAGAAAAATATTTCACAGCATCAGAGTTTTAAAAAGTGAGAGATTATTAATATAAACCACTATTAATAGTATAAAATTATCACACCCAAATGGTTTTGAATTTAAACATTAAAATATAAAAAATCTGGAATAAGTGCAATAAAAGGAAGAAAATAGTTAAGGTTTTGGACATTTGACTTTAAGAGAGGTGACAATGGTGCTTATTTTAATAGAAAATGTATGAATAGCACCTACAGAAAAGAGTAGGATTATTGTACTAAAAAATAAAATTAAACAAAAACATAATATTCATCCTTGCTCTGTCAGCACATTTACTAAAATTGGAATCATACTGAGATTAGCATAGCCCTTCATAAGAACGACACATACGTTTTTAAAGTAGTCCATATTTTTCAGATGGGAGGGAAGGTTGCCAGAAATTGAGAGGAGTAGAGGGATTTGCAGCGATAATCAGTATGTATTATGTGAGAAAAAAATCTGTTTTCAATAAAAGGAAAAAGTAAAGCATTCAAAAAACTATAGAGAATAAAATGATTATGCTGTTTTACAATTTATGAAAGTAGAGGGACTCTTAAATGGAAGTGACTAAATGGATCTTTAATGAAGTGACTAAATGAATATATTAAATACTACAAAAACACTTTCAAATGCTTCATCTTCAGTTTTAATGACACAATAACAAATATTCTAACAATCCCATATGAATATGTCATTGAATAAGAATAAAGAAACTGAGAGTTACTGCATTAAAAGAGAAACAATAACACTGAGTGCTAATAATAATATTGTTTTCTGTTCTATGAAAGTTTGACTTTTAATATTTTTTTAAATATAGCTTTCTATGATGATAAAAATGTGGTTGAATTACTATTTAGAGACTGATGGTATGCATAATCATTTCAATTTCCTATTCTTATTTTTATGTATTACTCTTCAAATGATTTATCTGTAATTTTAAAAAAAAGTTAATTTTTCTAAGCACTTATGATAACAGGTCAACAACTTCTAAATTTCTATTTTAAGGTTTGCTACTTTTGAGATTATAATATGTTTACAGCATTTCTCTTCTCTCTCTCACTCCAAATATTCCCATATAAAACTCTCTTCATGTTTTTCAAATTTATGGCATTAAAAAAGAATTAACTGTTGTCATGTTCCTCTCTCTCCCTTTCTCTGTCTGTCTCTATCTCTCTCACTCACTCACTATTATATCCCTAAACATAACCTGCTCAGACTGTATATTGTTTCAGTATGTGTCTTTCAAGGACTGACGTTTGGTACAGATAACCAGTTGGCCACTTTCCTGAGGACTATTTCTCCTGCTCTCATCATCCCTTAGTTCCCTGTAGTTCTTTCCGTAGGTCTGAGGCATTGTGGGCTTTTCCCTGTGGTATGTCTATTAATGCCATCTTTTTTTCAGCTCATTTTTAGGCAGTCGCATTCGTGAGACGTTCAGAGTGTAGCTTCTGACGTTATTTGGAGACAGAATCTCACAGAAAACTCCGTAACCCTCTGCCTTTTGTTATCTTTCTGTCCTGTCTGCTGGACCATAGGTGAGCGAGTGTGTTGTGGATGTATCCATCGGGACTGGGCTCTGTGACCCCGTATTTTGATTGATTGTGGTTTTATGTAGTGGTTCAAAGAAAAGTTTCCTTGATGAGAACTGATGACTCCTTTCAAAAAAAAAAAAAAAAAAGAATCACAGTTACTGCAAATACAAATGATGATTGAAAGTAGATTTCCAGGAACAAAAAGGAGGCAATGTTAGGTCATCACGCAGTTCTAATCCCAAACAGACAAAAGGTGAGCAGCTCTCACATCCAGAGCTTATAAAACAAAAAGCTACCACATGTTCCTCTGCTTCCCAGCTTGCAAGGACACTTTCCTAGCAGCCTGTGCAATCTAGGATTACCGAAGATTTTTCACTTCATGAAGAAACACGGGGAAGAAGAAACTCAAGTGCATTTTTTCTAGAATCTCTATTAGCATAAATATAAGGTATGGTATCAGTAAGAAGGAAGCAGTATAGTATTAGTAAGAAGTAAGGAAATAAAAGTGACACCAAAAGGCAACTGGACCTTAGACACGAATGGAAAGCACAAATAGCAATGCACAAGAAAAATGACGTTTGATTCATAGCATTTAGCGTTGATCTAATGACAAGGTCAAATATTATGCACTGAGTGTAAAATTAATGTCAAGTCCAAATGGACTTTTCTTCTGGATGGTGCTTACTAATGCGAAGCATTTTAAAAAGAAGCCGTCAGCAACACTTTGGGAAGAGAATTCTGAAAGAAGAAGTAATTCATGTCATTTATTTTCAGGGGAAAAACAAACCCTTGAGAGTGAGACTTTCATTTTTGCATTTAATTTTCAAGAATAAGAGTAAGATGTAAACTAAAGTGGGATATCAATAATTATTTCAATTCACCTGAAACCAGAAGAGTAATTTAATTTGTGTTAAGGGTGAAATGAAGATTTTTCTTTTTTTTTGATAAAACCACCTTTTCAATAATGTTAAAATCTTAATCAAAGTATCACAATTTCTTAAAAAGTGAATGGTAAACACTGTAACATATTAATAATTTTGATATTCTATGAAAGGCAGGTCTTGAGCTGGGACTACCCTTCTCATTTTCCAGATAAAACTCAGGACATGTCATCAGCTTTTTGTTCAGAAACAGCAGAAATAATAGGAGACACTTCTGTCTGTTGGCATGAAGCAAATTGCTTGTACTTTCTCTGGCTTCTTTTTGTCAGTGTGTTATTGAACGTAGAGAATTTAAATACACCAAAACTGAAGGATTCCATAGTCCCTTAAATCATTCCTTGTCAACTGTTCCTCAGACACTATTAGCATTAGAGTTAGACAACTTAATTTTGTTATAATTTTATTTTGGGGGGGATAACTAATATAGTTGTTTGTATAATCTTTGGTAAATAGCTTTTAATAGTCAAAGTCCAAAATGGATTTCAAGGGGTATTACAAAGTCATATTAGTTGTGAAAATGCTAAGTATGAGTGAAAATGAGTACTCTGGTTTCCATATTATCTAACCACAACTCAGGGTTGTGCATCAAGAATATCTACCACAAACCCAAATTCAATGAAATATCAAGTCAGATTTCATATTGAATTCCTTTACAGCCAAACTGGAGAATGAATTCTTTGGTTTATATATGCAGAGCAACATCAATATCAACAAAGAAATTTTTGCTTCATTCAGTTACACAGCAAGAAAATAAAGTGTGACTACCAAGTTAGAAGTACAGATCAAGGCAGGAGAAGAGAGAGAGCAGATTCACAACTCACAAACTTGAGGTGTACAACTTCAACAACAGCGTCCTTACAGCCTCAGTCCAAGCCATATTTCAGGGGTTTTATCAACTGCCCTGGATTTTCTAGAAGGCAGAAACAAACTTCAATCTTGCTTATTTACTTTCTTTATAGCTATGCTTATTATGAATGGCCACCAGTGTCATTCCTATGAAGCCTGAAATGTGAAAAGATATATAGGTGTTAATCAAGGTTATAATTTTATCTATTTTTCTGAGATACTGTTTCTGAAAATTTATCAATATATATTTTATTATGAACCAAAAGAAATTTTGAATTCAAGTTTAGTAAAATAGACACATTTATTATTGAACTCTTTTTAATACAAACACCATATACTATCCATTAATCAATACTTGCATTTATATTAATAGACAATCATCACTAGAGAATTTAAATTAATATTTTCTAATACTGGTGTATTGAATTAGAACATTCAACCAAAGCCCATATAAATAATAGATGATATCCCATTATGTTATATATAAGATTTTTAAAAATTGCATAAATATATTCATTAAATTCATAGTATTACTATATGAAAAAAAAAGGTGATAAAGTTGGAATTTAAGGAGCAGTAGCAGTAGTTATAGATAAAGAGGCTGTACAAAGTGAAAAAAGAACCTGGGAAGATTTTTTAAGTTTTACAAATTAACATAACCTAGTTACTTTTTTTTTCCTTCTGGAAAAGTTAATTGTCTTTGTCAGTGAAAAGAAGTGCAATTTACTAACTTCCCATGAGGATTCTAATTGTTCTTCTTTCTCCTACAGGAGCCTGACATGTTTTGAGAGTTGGGGAACTTTCATGTGTGTGAATGATTTACAAAATTTGTGTCATGTAGCAAGGGAAAAAAGTATTTCACTCTTAATAAATTAAATGAAGGGCATGGATAGAGCAGAAAGTAGTTAATAATGAGTTTGCAAATTGATGACTTAGCAAATAAATTTAAGAAGTTTTCTTAAATTTAAAACTTGTTCTTTAACACCATTGTTAAATCTATTCATTTTTTTTTTCAGTTTTTAAATGAAGGGATTTGATGACTCAGCTTCTTTAGCATTGTAAATCAGAAGCAAAATGTTTATAAAGTGATTGCTTTCTTCATAAATGAGAATTGAGCATATATACATTGCATAGTGTTTAATATTGCTTTTATCAGTAGGAGAAGGATTTCCACATTTCAAGGTGTCACTTGAACAGTTGTTTCAAAAGATTTCTGCTTAGGTGCCAAGACCTTGGTTTATGCCTTGGAATGGAATCACAAAACAAGTCATTATAAAACATAAGAGGAGTTTTACAAAGGAAAAATTAAGTCATGTTTGGAGTTTATTAAGAAAAAACATGTATGCCTAGACTTTAGGACACCAGGGAGAGGTGGAGAGAGGAAAACAGAATTCTCTTCTTCTGTAAATAAAGATATCACCATGAAACCTGTGGGTAAATGGAATAAAAGTAAAAAAAAATTATACTGAGTAAGGTAACCCAGTTAAAGAAAGAAAATTTGTTGCTTGTTTACTATTATAGATCATGTCTCCCAAACCTTAGTTATTTACATCAATTGAAGAAACCAGGAAAGTGAAAAGGGCCATGAAATTGTGTGGATTTCTAGTAAGACACAGGTACTATGAAAAGGAAAATGAGAAATAATGAGGAATTTAACTAGAAATATAGAGGGAAAGAACTATAAAGGGAAGTATAGCAGTGTAGCATGGATAACGAATAAATAAAACTAGGTATGTCTGGAAAAGCCAGAGTGCCTGAACCTGGCACAAAGAGCGACAAGCAGCTAAAGACAGCCGAGTGTGAGAGGAAGGAGGAGCTCCCCACAAGGTTATCCCGCAGCAATTAGTGAGCCTGAAGATAGACATATGACTAACATTATACATGCTAAATGGGTATATGAAGAAATATGTATGTTCATTTGTATACATGTATGCGTGACACAACAATTAATGAAAACAAAGAGCATGAGTTTGAAAGAGAGAAAAGGGTGTACGGGAACATTTGAGGTGGGGAGAGGAAAGGAACAAGAATGTATACATGTTATAATTTTAAAATTTAAGAAAATAATTTAAAATACATATGTAATAAAGTTAAGTACTTTTTGTATATTTTGAAAATAAACCTTCTGTCTATAATGGGATTGGTGAAGATCTTTTCCCATTCTGGATGCTGCCATTTTGTCTTGTTGATCATGTCCTTTGCTTTAGAGAAGCTTGTCAGTTTCAGGAGGTCCCATATAATAATTGTTTCTCTCAGTGTCTGTGCTGCTGGGGTTATATTTAAGAAGTGGTCTGCTGTGCCAATGCAATCAAGTATACTTCCCACTTTCTCTTCTATGAGGTTCAGTGTGGTTAGCTTTATGTTGAGGTCTTGAGTTTTGTGCATGGCTATTGATATGGATCTAATTTCATACTTCTACATATTGATATTCAGTTATAATTGTTGAATATGCTTTCTTTTTCTCTATTTTATATGTTTTGCTTCTTTGTCAAAAAACTGGTGTTCGTAGGTAAGTAGATTGATATCTGGGTCTTCAATTTGGTTTCATTGGTTCTCCTGTCTGTTTTTATACCAATACCAAGCTGTTTTCAGAACTGTACCTCTGTAGCAGAGTTTGAATTCAGGGAATGTGATGCTCCCAGAACTACCAGAACTTCGTTTTTGCTATCCTGTTTTTTGTTTTGTTTGTTTTTTGTTTTGTTTTGTTTTCTTTTTTGCTTTTCCATATGAAGATGAGTATTGTTCTTTTAATGTCTGTAAAGTATTTTTCTGGGATTCTGATGAGCATTGCATTGAATCTGTAGACTGATTTTGGTAAGATTGCAATTTTTAACATGTTAGTTCTACTTATGCAAGAGCATGAGAGATCTTTCCATTTTCTGGTGTCTTCTGCAATTTCTTTCTTCAAAGGCTTAAAGTTCTTGTCATACAGGTCTTCCACATGTTTGGTTGGAGTATGGACCTAAACACAGAACTCCCAACAGGGTAATCTAAAATGACAAAAAGACATTTAAAAAATACTCAGCATCCTTAGTCATCTGGAAAATGCAAATCAAAATAACTCCGAGATTCCATCTTTCACCTGGATGAATGGCCAAGATCAAAAACACTGCTGACATCTCTGTTCTTATGCCAATACAAAGCTGTTTTCAATACTGTAGCTCTGTAATAGAGTTTGAAGTCAGGGATGGTAATGCTTCCAGAAGTTCCTTTATTGTATAAGATTGTTTTGGCTATCCTGGGTTTTTGTTTTGCTTGATTGTTCTCTCAAGGTCTGTGAAGAATTTTGATGGGATTTTGATGGGGATTGCATTGAATCTATACATTGCTTTTGGTAGAATTGCCACTTTTACTATGTTGATTCTCCCAATCCAAGAGCAGGGGAGATCTTTCCATTTTCTGGTATCCTCTTCAATTTCTTTCTTCAAAGACTTAAATTTCTTGTCAAATAGGTCTTTCACTTCCTTGGTTATAGTTACCCCAAGATATTTTATGCTATTTGAGGCTATCGTGAAAGGTGAAGTTTCTCTGATTTCCCTCTCTGCTTCTTTATCCTTTGTATATAGGAGGGCAACTGATCTTTTGGAGTTGATCTTGTATCCTGCCACATTAGTAAAGGTATTTATCAGCTGTAGCAGTTCTTTGGTAGAGTTTTTGGGATCGTTTATGTATACTATCATATCATCTGCAAATAACAAAAGTTCAAATAGAAGACCTGGATTTATCCCACAAACCTATGAACACCTGATTTTCAACAAGAGAGCTAAACATATACAATGGAAAAAGGAAAGCATCTTTAACAAATGGTGCTGGCATAACTGGATGTCAACCTGTAGAAGAATGAAAGTAGATCCATATCTATCACCATGCAAAAACTCAAGTCCAAATGGATTAAAGACATCAATATTAATCTGACCACATTGAACCAGATAGAAGAGAAAGTGGGAAGTAGTCTACAAGACATGGGCACAGGAGACCACTTCCTAGGTAGAACCCCAGTAGTACAGACAATAAGAGAAAAAATGAATAAATGGGACCTCCTGAAACTGAGAATCTTCTGTAAAGCAAAGGACACTGTCACTAACACAAAAAGGCTACCTGCTGACTGGGAGAAGATCTTCACCAACCCCTCATCAGACAAAGGTCTGATCTCCAAAATATACATAGAACTCAAGAAACTAGACACTAAAACTTTAATTAACCCAATTAAAAAAATGGGGTACTGAACTGAACAGAGAATTCTCAACAGAAGAACTTCGAATGGCCAAAAGACACTTAAGGTCATGTTCAACCTCCTTAGCGATCAGGGAAATGCAAATCAAAACCACTTTGAGATACCATCTGACACCTGTCAGAATAGCTAAACTAAAAAACACCAATGATAGCCTATGCTGGAGAGGATGTGGAGTGAGGGGAACACTCATCCATTGTTGGTGGGCATGCAAACTTGTGCAGCCACTGTGGAAATCAGTGTGGCGGTTTCTCAGGAAACTGGGAGTCAACCTCCCTCAGGACCCAGCAATTCAACTCTTGGGAATATTCCCAAGAGATGCCCTATCATACCACAAAAACATTTGTTCAACTATGTTCATAGCAGCACTATTTGTAATAGCCAGAACCTGGAAACAACCTAGGTGCCACCCTATAGAAGAGTGATTAAAGAAGGTGTGAAACATATACACATTGGAGTTTTACTCAGTGGTAAAAAAAAAACAAAAAACAAAAAAAAAAAAAACAATGACATCTTGAATTTTGAATGCAAATGGATGGAAATAGAAGACGCTTTACTGAGTGAGATAACCCAGTCCCAAAAAGAGGAATATGGCATGTACTCACTCATAAGTGGATTCTAGCCATAATTAAAGGTCTTTGAGTCTATAATTCGTGATTCTAGAGAAGCTAAATAAGAAAGTGAATCTGAAGAATATCATATAGTTATCCTCCTGGATATTGGAAGCAGACAAAATTGCCAGGCAAACTTGGGGGCACGGGGGTGGGGGTGGGGGTTGGAGAGTGGGGGCTGGAGGTTAGGGGGTGAATGTAAGGGGAATTGGGTAGAGAGAAGGGAGAAGGGGAGGATTCGGGATAGTTTGAGGAAATGGGATGGGTGGGATGGAGGAAGGATGGATATGGGAGCAGGGAAGGAAATATCTCAACTAAGGGAGACATTTTAGGGTTTGTAAGAGACTTGAATCTAGAGGGGGTCCCAGGTCCAAGGAGAGATCCCCAGATTGTTCCCTGGGCAGCAGAGGAGAGGGTGCATGATCTGGCCTAGTCCCATAACCTTACTGATGAATATTTTGCATATCAACATAGAACCTTCGTCCATCTGACGAAGGATGGAGATAGAGACACAGTCCCACATTGGAGCACTGGACTTAGCTCCCTAGGTTCAAATGAGGAGAAGAAGGAGGAAGAACGTGAGCAAGAAAGACAGGATCACAAGGGGTGCATCCACCCACTGAGATGGTGGGACTGATCTAATGGGAGCTCACCAAGGCTAGTTTGACTGGGAGCGATGGAACATGTAATCAAAATGGACACTCTGAACGTGGCTGGCAATGAAGGCTGACTGAGAAGCCAAGGACAATGGCATTGGGATTTAATTCTACTGCATGGACTAACTTTGTTGGAGCCTTGTTTGTTTTGATGTTCACCTTTAAAGACCTGTATGGATGGAAGAGGACCATGGATTTCCCACAGGGCAGGGAACCCTGACTGCTCTTAAGACTAGAGAGGGAGGGGGAGGTGGAAAGGGGGAGGTGGGGAGGAGGAGGGAAAAGGGAGGCGGGGAAGAGGTGGAAATTTTTAATAAATAAATAAATAAATAAATAAATAAACACTGCTGACAACTTATGCTGGAGAGGATGCAGGATAAAGAGAATACTCCTCCATTGATAGTGGGAGTGCAAACTAGTACAGCCCCTTTGGACACTAGTATGGTGATTTCTCAGAAAATTAGAAAACAACATTTCTCAATATCCAGAATACCACTTTTGGGTATATATCCAAAAGATGCTCCATCGTACCACTAGGACATGTGCTCAACTATGCTCATAGCAGAATTGTTTGCTATAGCGAGATCATGGACAAAAATTAACTTCCCCTTGCCTAAAGAATGGATAAGAAAAATGTGTTGCGGGGGCTGGAGAGATGGCTCAGTGGTTAAGAGCATTGCCTGCTCATCCAAAGGTCCTGAGTTCAATTACCAGCAACGACATAGTGGCTCACAACCATCTGTAATGACGTCTGGTGCCCTCTTCTGGCCTGCAGACATACACACAGACAGAATATTGTATACATAAAAAATAAATAAATAAATAAATATTTTAAAAGAAAAAAGAAAAAGAAAAATGTGTTGCATTTACACAATGGAATACTACACAGCAGAAAAAATAGTGACATCTTGAAATTTGCCAGCAAATAGAGGGATCTATTAAACATCACATTGAGTGAGGTAATCCAGACCAAGCAAGACAATTATCGTATGTACTTACTCATAAGTGGCTTTTAGACATAAAACAAAACTAAAAAGCGTATAATTCACAATCCCAGATAACATAAACTACAAAGAGGACCCTAAGAGAGACATAAATGGGTCTAATGTACATGGGAAGTAGAAAAAGATAAGATCTCCTGAGTAAATTGGGAGCATGGGGACTGTGGGAGAGGGTGGAGGGAAGCAGAGATAAAGAGAGGGGCCTTGAGAAAAATATATAGCTCAATAAAAACAATTTACAAAAGAAGAACACAGCCCAATAAAATTAATAAAATAGTAATAATAATTCAAATATTTATGTAGATATTTACATAGTCTTATACATACATGTATATATTCATACAAATATATTTATATGTGTGTACTCCCAAAATATTGTTGTATTCCCAAACTGTTATTGTTGTCCTTGGTTGTTTTCTAGAACTTGAAGGTAACTATATTGCTGATGACACCACACACTTTTGATAAAAATCTTGGCGGAAAGGAGATGAAATTGATCAAGAATCCTCCCTTATGAGGACTATATATTACAGTATCCAAAGGTACTACACAAGCTGCCACAGTGAGAAAGGCAATGAATAGACTTACCTAGCTGTGAAGCTGCTGAACCAAACAGTGATAAGGATGACAAGATATCCTGATGCGTGCAAACGGACACTTGTATCTGAGGACAATCAAAAACTGTCTAATTGAATTTAAGTCTCACACAACGGAAAAGATATAATGCCTCATTGTAAACCTCATTGTAAAATCAAATATTAAAAGGCCATATGTCTCAAAGTGTCAGGATACACTCACATGATGCGGCAGGGATGCAGAGATGGATATTTAGCTGGTGATTGGGAATGGAACTATGGATGAGGCAGAAAGCCGAAGCAGAAACTGTTCCGAGGTTGCAGAACAGTTCATATGAGCAACTACATTTCAGTGAGAAACCTCATGGATTATTTTGTGTGAAAAAAGAGTAAATGTGGTGTCAAGAAGCATTGAATGGCTAGAAAGTGAAGGATCAGGGAAGTTCTTCATTTCCATGACCCATGAAATTAGGAGAAAAGGAATGTTGAAGAATGGGACATATAAAATTAGAGAGATCTGATGAATTTATTTAGGAAGCAAAATAAAGATGATTGTCTAAATATGCAAAATGTCTTTTGATATTTAGAGTTCACTGGAAATTGCTAATTTATACTTTGATGACAATAATAGCTTTAGATATTTTGTCTAAAATCAATCTCAACAAATTTAGGATTCAAGATTTAGATTTTCAGCATTTAATCATGGATTCAGACTTAGTTAAGTTACAATGCTGTACAAAACAATTCCCCAAAGTAGCTTAAATTCATAAAGGTTGTTACTTTGTTTATGGTTTTACGTCTAATGTCTCACTTAATTTACATAACTGGAGCCTCTGGTATTTAACATCACTCTTCTTAAAATGAGACCGTTGCATAGAGAAAATGGCTCAACAAGTCAATGGTGATTGCTTAACAAGCCTGAAGAAGTTCAGTCTTCAGAATTAACAGAAAATTCTAGATATGCCCACCATTGCTTTGAAAAAGATGAAGGAAGGAGATTGAAGAAAGTTGACAATTAGAGGTGAGGTATAAAAATCAAGTGAGACTGTCTTTGCTAAAGGCCAAAATATCGCATAGTGCTTCATAGTTTACTGTTACCTCCTAAATGAGCACCTTTATCAAAAGGTTCTATGTATCTACAGAACTGAAACTGAGATGGGAATGTGAGCCACCTGGACTGACAGTCCATCTCTTCCCCTATACTTCACCTAAGGTTATGACAATCCCTCCTGATCCCCTTCCCTGTTTATCAAAACAAAGCTGGGACTAGAAATGGTATCTCTCAAGTAAAGGGAAATGCAGGCAAGCAACATCGCCAAGCACCTTTTGAAATTTTAGATGTGTACCTGTAAAGGAAGAAAGTCAGTTCTGCTCACATTTAACTAAAATAATCTTAAGAAGAAATGTAATTTCAAATGGATAAGGACGGGCAAACATTCAGAGTAACTATAAAAGTAAAGAAGCCAGAACGTTTGTTAAAAAGAAGTCTAATGTGTATTAGTCTCTTGTAAAATAGAAAGCACAGAAAGTTCTTATTGTGTAAATGTCAACGCTCAGAGGTAAACATTAATTTTTCTGTGAGGCTTACTGGTTAGAAAAATTAATTTACTTTCCCAATTTCTTATATCAGCTAAACATCAAAGACAAATTTGAAAGTCAAACTACTTCTTAGCATTTGGTTGAAAATAAAGCTAAAAATGGAGTAAGATTCCTTGTATATTTAACTGAATGTAAATTTTGTTATAAACTTGATTCCAGCTCCCTTGAAAATAAATCTCACATTTATGTGCTTCCATAATTAGTCCCAATCAGTGTGTTATAAATATGTAAAGGATTTAACCATCTATGACTTAACTTCTCTGGTAGTAAGCTCTTCAGGTAAAATGAAAATAAATTTTAGGCATGACTTGTCTCAGTAAGATTTTTTTCTAAGACAGAATAAAAGATACAGACAAAACTTCCAATATTTCTAGAATTTTAAAGTATTATTTTTCCATCTCCTGAAAAAGTAATCATTGTTCTTTAAAGTCAGAGAAGACTAAAAGTGGTAATATTAGCTAGCATAACTGGAAATGAATTTAAGTTGCTATGGAGGCATGGAAGAAAGGAATGACCTCTTGCTACTAAGTACAAAAGAGATGTACCACATGATAGAGAGAAAATAATGGAAAAGGAAAGATGACTTGTTAAATAGCTACCTGAAAAAATAGTTAGAGCTTGCAATAATGTGTTGTCTTTGTCTTCTAGTACCATTCTTCCGTTCAAGTGTTTGTTCTTAATTTTTGCAATTATAAAAACTGCAAGAAACTGAAACATATCCAGAGACAATGATCATATACTTTTATGTTGGTCTTTAAAAAAAGTTTAAAAATATGATGGACTATGCCCCATCAGGGTTACTTCAAATTGGAAAATTTACCCCAAAGAATTACCCTTGGAACTAGAGTTAGAAAATTTCCCCTCAACTATGTTGTAGGCATGGTTAAGTGAATACCATTATTAGAAATTTACCAGCTTCAACATATGTAGGTGAGTTCGCAGTGTTATAATTTTCCTTTTGAGCAGGGATGGGAGATTTACAGAGGTCTATTACCTCCTGAATGTTGAATATTAATTTTCAGGGACTGAGAATAAGATTTAAAGTTCTCATCTGGTCACACAATATTGAAATAGTGTCTAGACTTGCTGATTGGCATCAGAGTGCCTGGTTCTCATTAAAATATAATACTCTAGCTAAACATGAGAGTAGTTGAGTCTTCAAATGAGATTTTATGTTCAGAGTTGATATAATTTGGTTCTCTTCTCACCAAAGTCTATTATCACTTAGTCAAATTATGATACAGGATAACATGAAATCTAGTTATAGAAACTTGAAGTCAAGATTTGGCAGCATTTAACACATTTTTATCCTGCTACTCCATTTTTCCACCAGACCACATGCAAATTAATAGTTAATCATAGCTACATAAAAGTTGAGATTGTAATCTTTCCCCATTATTCACTGAGTTAACTTGTCTTTTTATTTTTCCTCTTTTTCTTCAAAAATGTTGTCCTTACTTCTTCCCATATAAAAACAATTTAATCTTGTCTCTAATGCATATATATATGTATATATATGTATAAATAGATACATACACATATAATTTGTGTATTATATTATCTGTCTATTGAATAATGGACTACCTTTATAATGAACTGTCCTAATCATTAAAATATAATTATTAGTTTCGGCCACTGCCATTGAATATTTTGTGTGCTTCAATATCCTTTGCTATTTTACACAATTTACTCAAGAAAATTGCATACTGTAAACACAGCCAATAGTGTTTGTCTCTAGTGGCTTATGTTATATTTTATTCATTGGAACTTAGGAGCTTAAAATTATTACTGAATTGGTTATTTAGATTATGCATTTTATCTACATAAGCATTAAAACAGTTTTTTCATCATTTTTGGAATAGAGTTAGTTTTTAAAATATCTTCATTGTAAATCTGACTTGCAAAAATGAATTCCTCACACATTTCATTTATTCTGTCAGCATAACAGAAACAACATTCACACATAAACTGTACTTTTAGTTAGAGCTTAATGATAAATACTTTCTTTTGCTTGGAAAAGTTCTTAGTATTGAACTCTCCCATTAATAATCCAGTCCCAATGAATAACATTAATTATTTTATAGCTTGACAGCAGGTCTTTCTGCTTGATTCATAAAACAGTTATGTGGCATTTTGAAACATTACTGAGTAGGCTCCATTTGTTCTTTAACAGAGAGTTTGACTTTATTAATCTCTATTCTTTTTTGCAAAGTGAAACAAGAAACTTCAATTATAGAGAAAACTCCATTCATTTGAGATCATTTCTGATTTAACTGGTTAAGGAGATATCTCATATTTTTGTTCAAATGTAGATTTTGTAGAAAAGAATTGAAAGTCAAAGAAGTCACTGATTTTAGTAAATGGTTCTGATTCCTGAATTTCCTAAAGTTAAAGCACTTGCAAGGATAAATATCGTTATCAATACTTCAAGTAAAAGAAAGTACTAATAGTCACTTCAGTAGAATGCATGGCTCAATATATTATTCAAAAAGATATAAGAATATCATAAATTCTCTAAATCCATTTTAACCAGAGGGAATTGGTAAAACTAGCTGTATTTCTTGGATAAAGTTCTAAAAATTCCAGTCTATATAACTGATACTTCAGAAAGGGAGAGAGGGCAGGGAATGATATTAAATCAGTAATTAAGAACATTTAAGAAATTGGTCGAGTTCTATATAAAGAGTTTTCTAAGGAATATTGATATTGCAGCATGGAGATTGGTTTAATTATAGACAAATTCAATACATTTTCTTTTAGAATGTATCTGACTAAATAAATATATTAGGCATTAATTTCTCATTACGACCAAGAAGCAAATAGTGTAGGTTCATTCATAGGTTTATTTTCCTTCTGCTTGAAGAACACAAGCAGCACAGCTAATGTCTATAACTACATCCCTGATTTCAGTGTTTGTGCAGAGCTTAAAGTACAAAAGAAAATAATCCACTCAGAGAACTGTGTTTGTATGAGATAGTGCAGGTTGGAAGTAAATAATGGGAAAAACTTCAAGAGGGAATGATGTTACTAGGGCAAAAACGCTGAAGTAAGCAACTTAGTTTTCTTTACTTGGCTTAGATCACTTGAAAAATAGCTTGCTTTTGCTTCTGACACTGAGTGAACAGTGACATTTGAGTTCATCCTGAATCATCATAGCTGCAAAATGTCCTTGCATTACATTACACTGGTTATATAAGATTAGAGGAAAGGCCATAAGAGTAGAGAAAAGAACATGGAGACTTGAGAGAACACGCAGTTTTCCGGAGTAAATTGATAGCCATAAGTAACTCAAAGTATAATACAAAACTACATATATATATATATATATATATATATATATATATGTGTGTGTGTGTGTGTGTGTGTGTGTGTGTGTG